>NC_088870.1:25624629-25707131 GCF_032884065.1 Artemia franciscana
TGATTGACTGTCGTTTTGGACATGAAAAGGATATTTCATGATTTTTTTTTTTTTGTTGAGAAGTTTGAAGTGAAGGAATCTTACTAAGTAAGTAAGTAGTATATAGTAAGACTATATACTCGCCTTATAATTTGTTTCAAAACTTGAAATTATTCGTTTTTTAGATTGGAATAACTGGCTTTCCAGAGTTCACATTATGGTTGATATGTTTTTCAGTTCGAGTTACACTAGGTGAAACCAAGATCTTGCCTGATAACTCACTCCATTATTTTGTATGCTGTTTAATGAATTTGAACGTATTATTTTTGTACTCAAGTTTTTAAGAAAATTTTATTTGTATACGCCGATATCGCAGCTCCTATAAGACTATGAAAAGCGTTATTGATTAGTTTGTTGTTGTGAGGCTACGCATTTACTTTTGACTTCTAGATGAATATTCTTATTTTATATATTTGGTTTTTGTGTTTCAAGCAAAGCCCTAGTTTTCTGAAATCCTACAGAATCGAGAAATATCACCAGTTGATTTATTTGTACTAGGTTTATAGATATATGTTGGATAGGCTGGGAAGTAATAATTTTTGCTCGTTTAAGTTTGAACTTTGCTCTTTACTTCCCTCTGAGAACTTCTTTATTTTTGATTAATATAAACAATAGTCAAGGTTCTCACTCAGCTACAATGAAACTCAGTATCTTTATCAGTAAATTACTACTTGTGGAAAACAAATGCGTTAAAAAAATATAAAAAAAAAAGTTCTTGCCCTTGAGTGAGGTATTCAGTCTTCTGAATACCGGTCCACAAATTTATAGCAGCCTTTCTCGTAGAAGAAGGCAAAAATAATTATAGAGTACCTTTTAGTAGTTGGCAATAGTGAAACTGAAGAAAGTTTGCTTTCTTCACAGGCATGTAAAATCTCCTGTCCGAGATTCCTTCACAAAGCAGGCACATTTTACACCTCCCCAGAGGTCTTTTACGAATCCAAACTACATCTCTTCTCGGTTAACACAGCGTAATGTTTAACAGTGTTTATGTTGAATATATGCTTTGATACGTGCGACTTAAATGTAACTTGGCTTAACTATTAGTTCTTGTTATTTTGTTTACAGTTTATCATTGAAAGTAATCAATCTTTGATCAATGCTCCTGCAAGAGCAATTGCAGATTAAACGATTTTTAACAGTTATTTAGGAAATACGAAAATTTCAGAAAGGCTTGTAGGTGGAATGTGCTCAGTTTAAATACAATTCAAAGATCGATGAGGTAAAGCAGGCTCTTGGCTGCTCAACACTTTTACAAGCATCAACACTCTTTTTTAGATAAAATTGTGTGAGCTTGATATGTTTTCAAATGCAGAAAAAGAGAATATTAAATTCAGTAATCAAATTGGTTCGAAAGAATTTTCATTTCAAAACCTTCTGTTTTTCAAAATTATTCAATAAATACTTTTTAAGAAGAGTAAGGTGTTTTTGTAATCTATCGTCAACTATATTTAAAAGAATTTTTACATATATTCCCAAGTTATCACGTCATTAGAAAAAGTATTTAATAAAAATAGTAGGCTTAACAATATTTTGGTAAAATTGATGATAACAAAATAGCCAAGCCGGTTTCAAGGTTTATGAATGAGTACTGAAGGAAAAAAACCAATGTTTACAAGCCTCTGCTCATGACTATATTACCTTTAGGATACTATTGTTAAAATGATTAGTCAATTAGCTTCACCCATTCTTTGGTTTCAACAGGGTTGCATTTTCCATCCTTGAAAAAAATTGCCTACTTGCTGTAATTTTTGTTTATCTGTTAGTATTAAGTTTTATGCCTTATCATAAAAGCACATATGTGAGGGCCAATACCCTCCTCCACACCCAAAACTCTCCAACAATTTCTTGCGATTTCGATAAATTTCATTTACTTTAAATTTTGTATCAAACTTTGTTCCCCTCCCCAAACGTTAGAAATTCTCCAAAATAAAATAAAATGCGTTAATTTATAAGTGCATAATATCATATATTTTTCTTTAAAATATATAGCTTTTAGAGGTTGTATCTCCATCGACTATCCTCCTAGTCAAATTTGATCCCAGTTTTCGAAAACAGCGACGTTCACTATGATTCTCCTTACTTGTAGGAAAAAAAAAATCAGTGATAGAACCAAAACTCCGCCTTGTAAAACTTAGATTGCCACTTGTACCACTACGAATGGTACACTACTACTACACCGCATTTCTTCATGACACCTCCGTAACTATTGGCTGGACTATTTGTAGTCATTTGTCTATTGATTATTTCTATCCTATTGACTGAATTTTTTGTCTATTGATAATTTTTATCCTAATGCAATGTTCATTTACGTGTCCTTTTGTCCAGATGTCAGTGTGCCTCTTCCAATTGTTTGTAAGGGAATTAAATATACCTACGTCTAAGGGCTAAAAAAGGTGAGTAGCGTTTATAATATGCACACTGGCCTAATATTTTTTTCCCTAGCAAATTCTGATAACTTCAAGGTTATATGACTCTTGTGGCTATCCATAGTTAAAACAACCTTTCCATAACCCTTTTCAACTTGCCATGGGTAAAATATTTCTTGCATCCATTTGAAAAATACATTCTGCGTCATCCATCCTGATTCCCCATGGAAAACCTTTACACCTAGTGGAATCGTTTCGAGGAAATTTTTGTTTATCCTAGTACCCTTGTACACAATCAGAGGGGGGAGGATACTCACCTTTAGGATTAACACAGGCCAACATTCACAAAATGTTTTAAAATAATTTTAGATCCCCTCTGTGCTAAAACAGGAAAGGTGGATAGTACCTAATCATAGTGTCGTAGCAGTTAAACTAAAAGGCGGGATTTGTGAAGTCATTCTCAGTAAGTTTTTGTCTTTCAGAAGTCGCTCTTATTGAACAGCGAAAAAATTTCGAATTCTCTCTTTTTTCAAGGTCGCCCTACCCGCATCTGTCGGTTCTGCAACACTTACTGTCAAGTCATTATTTAGTATCAAAAAATTGCACATGAACCTTTCCCCTGGCATCCCATCTTTTGAAAATTTATCAGAAAAACCCTGTTCTTTCGCTACTTGTCCCAAAGTGCTTCTTAATTGCTCCTTTGTTACTGGAATCCCGACTTTCTGGCAGTCCTTCACCCAGGTTACAGAAGTGCCTCAGTATCTTCACCAAGAATTGGAGGAGGTCCTTGTTTTGTCTTATCCACGCCTCCTCCCAGACTTTCCTTTCTTTTTTAGTTTTTTTTATTCGATCATTCAGCGTACTCTTAGGAACACCATTGGCCTTACCAGCCTTCCTGAGTGACTTATGATTTCTAAAATGATTATTTAGCAATTGCTGGACTTGTTCTTCATTATATTCTCTTTACGGTCGGGGCCCTTCTTTTGGTTGATTCTACGGACTGTTCCTGCCACTCCATTATAGGTTTTAGGTACAGTATAGGCTACTATTCTTAAATATATATTAATTGAATGCGCGATAGGTTAAAGGGTAGCCTACTTATGCATTATAGCACCAACTCCCAAGTTTACGCACTGTAAAACACGACGAAGAACCGGTTTTATATGTAAATGAAGAAACAATTAAATTATAGACAGTGGAGAACAAGTGAGAGGTGACAGAAGGCATTGGAATTATTTAACGTGGGTTATATATTTGCACCTTAGGGGGTGTGGAGGTTAGATTAGGTCATGCCCTCCCCCACCCCCCAATGTGCAAATAAAAAGCCCAAAGTTGCTTCTAAATTACTATATTTGCATCGTGTTTCGTTTTTTCATGGATTAACATAACTTCACTTCTTTAGTGTTGGCGGAGGAAGTCTAGTTGCCATCCAATTTTTTGATTACTTAAAAAGGCAACTAGAACTCTTAATTGTTTTACGAACATTTTCATTAGTAAAAAATACACGTAATTTATGAATTAACGAACTTCTATATTCGTATATTTTTATTGCGTATATGAGGAAGTTCACCCCTCGTCGATACCTCGCTCTTTACACTAAAGCTTAAATTCGGTCCAAATTTCTTAAGAATGACCCTTGAATCACAAAGGCCGTAGAATAAATAGTTGAAATTACTAAAAATACTTTAGCGTAAAGAGCGAGGTATTACGAGGATGTAAACCCCTCATATGCGCAATAATCTCTGCTCATTTTAAGTTTTAATGCTGCTCCTCATTTTCAGTAGAAAAAACTTCTCATATTTATGTTTTCATTGTTTTTTTTAAATAATACAAAAAAATCCTGCGCCCCCTTGATTGAAAGTCTCTTCCCCCATGAGAATTTTTTCCATGGAAAGATCCTCCCACATAACGCCCCCTCCACCTCAACTCTCCCTCCCAAACCAAAAAAATCCTCCTGAAAACGTCCGTACACTTCTCAGTAACCATTACTATATGTAAACACAGGTCAAAGTTTGTAACTTGTGACCCCTCCCACGGGGACTGTAGGGTAGTAAGTCGTCTTCAAAGACATAGTTATTAGGTTTTTCGACTATGGTGAATAAAATGGCCATCTCAGAATTTTGATCTGGTGACTTTGGGGGAAAATGAAATCGGGAGGGGGCCTAGGTGCCCTCCAATTTTTTGACCAGTTAAAAAGGGCACTAGAACTTTCAATTTCCGTTAGAATGAGCCCTCTCGTGATATTCTAGGACTACTGGGTCGATACGATCACCCCTGGGGAAAAAAAAACAAACAAAAAAACAAATAAACACGCATCCGTGATTTGTCTTCTGGGAAAAAATGCGAAATTCCACATTTTTGTAGATAGGAGCTTGAAACGGCTACACTACGGTTCTCTGATACGCTGAATCTGATGGTGTGATTTTCGTTAAGATTGTATGACTTTTAGGGGTATTTTCTCCTATTTTCTAAAATGAGGCAATTTTTCTCAGGCTCGTAACTTTTGATAGGTAAGACTAATCTTGATGAAAGTTATATATTTAAAATCAACATTAAAATGCAATTTTTTTTTATTGTCACTATTGGTATCAAAATTCCATTTTTTAGAATTTCAGTTACTATTGAGCAGGGCTGCTCCTTACTACAGTTTGTTACTACGAACTGTTTGATTGAGAAAATTAGCCGTTTTTTGCACTTTCATTTGGTAATTTGCCTCCAACTTTGTCTGTAAAACACCGAGCGTAAAGGGGGCTGTAGGGAAGTGAAGTCATACGCTGAGGCTCTGCATTCTCCTTTATGTAACTGACGAGTGTCCATTATCAGAAGCTGAAATGGGGTTACTTATACTCCCATTGACTGCAATATATTTTTATTTTTTCTATTATGTGATGTTTTAACTTTGCTGAATAATCGGCACTTCTCTTACTTTCTCATTGAACTTTAATTGTATGTCTGAATAATCACGTTGACAAAAAGTATTCGACATAAATGTATTTAAAATAAAAACATAAAATGTATTTGGAAATGTGTTGGACAAAAACATTTTATTCACAACCTCATTAAAAACTATACTAATTCAAGATAACATCAACCCCTCTTCCATCTGCTGCAAGGAAAGGTGGTGGGGGGGGGGTGAAATAAAAATATGAAAAATAAATTATAAGCATATAGGTCTCAATTATTTTAATCAGTGCCACCAATTAATGAAAAAGTAGGGCGGCTCAGTTTAAGGGGTAAAAACGACCAGTTAACCATGATAAAATAAAAAGTAGCTATGAAATAGAAATAAGAATTTGCTATTTAAAGTCTAGGAGTGTACAATTGTCCCCCTCTGCCACCAAAATCTAACGAAATTAAATTTTATTTGCCAGTCCATATACACACAATTTAATCCTTATTATTAGAAAACCTAGGATACATGATTGTTCTTCCATTCCTGCTAATTTGTATGACCAAATTTATGGTGTCAAACCCTTTGTTTGCTAAATGGCTAAATTAATGATTTGCTTTGTCACGTGTAGCGACCGCCTGCCTACACTTGATACTTAATCTGGTAGAGACGCCCACTAGCTCTTTTGTCTCTAATATGACCACCGCATACCACAAGATGGAAATTTAGTTCCAGAACTTGCGTGGAATCAATTTTTTCTAACACATATTTCAAGATAGCACAAGGCAATGTTAAAGTAATTACTATGTTTTTGGGTCTTGTTTGGTAAGTATTATCTATTTAAATTTACGTATTGAGGCTCTACTTTGTGTTCTTTGAAAGTCTAGGTTCTAATTAGAAACAAAATATCAGCACAGTCTAAAAAATGGCTGGTTTTGCTCATGAGTAGAGGAAACATGAGAAGACACGAATTGTAACTAGATCGAAAGCATCAGCTATGGTTTTTGTATTCTATTTACCCACAAGGGTGAGCTTTGGGGCTGGTCTCCTAAAATCCTAATTTTTCTTGAATTTCTAGGCACTTTTTTTTACAAATTATTAATATGTTTTTATTCCTGTCCACCAAATGTATTAACTATTGCCCTCCCCCCCCCCCGAAAAAGACAATAATTGAAGATTCAAGTGAGGAAGTATTTTGTTTTCAAGTGAGGAAGACAATAATTGAAGATTCAAGTGGGAAGTATATTCTGTAGACTTATTAGTTGGTAAATAAGTGGGACAGCTTGGTTGTTGATATTTAAAAGGTTGACATACGCCATTTGTAAAACTTTTCAAAAGAACCTAAAAGTGGAAAAAAGTTTGTTGCCTGCGGTCGCTATGAAGGATGGAATAATAGGGATAAAGGAAACATATTATAAACCAACTTTTGCGCAGTTTTCTCTGGTATAAATGAAATTCTAGTAGTCTGATCATATTCAAAATTAATCCGTTATTTGACACATGCCTCCTTTTTCTTTGACAAAAAAGGAGACAAATGCCAGTGCCCCATGCAAAAAATCCATAATATAATCCCCTTCTGTCATTCTTGGGCACTAGAACTTTTATTTCCATTGGAATGAATCCTCTTGCAACATTCCAAGACCATTGGGTCGATACGATCACCCCTGGAAAAAAAAAAAAACAAACAAAGAAACACGCAACCGTGATTTGCCTTCTGGAAAAAAAAAACAAAATTCTACATTTTTGTGGATAGGAGCTTGAAACTTCTACAGTATGGTTCTCTGATACGTTGAATCTGATGGTGTGATTTTCGTTAAGATTCTATTACTCTTATGGGATGTCTCCCCCTATTTTCTAAAATAAGACAAATTTTCTCAGGCTCGTAACTTTTGATGGGTAAGACTAAACTTGATTAAACTCATATATTTAAAATCAGTATTTAAATGCGATTCTTTTGAAGTAGGTATTGCTAACAAAACTCCGTGTTTTAGAGTTTTGGTTACTATTGAGTCGGGGGGCTCCTTACTACAGTTCGTTACCACGAACTGTTTGAAAGTTTGACTCTTTCTCTCAACTCTACTTTTTAAAATAGTAAGAAACTTTCGCGTAAAGAACTGGGCGTTGAAGAGGGAACAGTCCTTTTCATACACGGAGTAATTTCTGTTCGTTTTGAGTTTTAATTTCGTTGCTTACTTGCAGTTAAAAAAATTGTTTCTTAAATTTAATTTTCTGCAAAAATCGACTATACGAGGTGTGCACGTAGCAGGCGGAAATGTTTATTGATATTGGTTTGATTTCAATTGTCTATAGTCATGAAAAACTCATTACAGATATAATCAAATGCTTGTTTTTAAAAAGTGTGCCTCTTTGTTGAAAAAACACGATAATCAATTATTTAAATTATATTTGATAATAAAAATATAATACATTGCGCCTTATCGCTGTTTATTTAGGTATTCTATTATTTTATTGCGCTGCTTATGTTTTTAAAGCACACCAAGCAATGTTGTTTCCATTTAAACTAGCCCTCTCTCAACACTCTTCGACAACTTGTTCGGTACAGTCACCCCTGGGGGGGGGGGGGAGAGAAAACTAAAAGAACACAATTCAGTGTTTCCAGCCTAATACAAAAAAGTTGATTTTTTTTAAGTTGAATTTGTTGAAAAATCCGTTGCTCAAGATCAAGACTCTTTGGTCTTAACTTTTCTTCTATTTTGGGCTTTTTGCGATGATAGATCCAATTATTCACTTTTTACTTTAACCAAACACCATTTTTCAAGGATTTCTGGCATGTTATCGGAATTTCCTTATAAATTTTGCGCTTGCAATAAACTTATACTATTTAGACAGTCAAAACAATAGTCACTGTTTCTGAGTAACCGATAAATGACATTTTTTCTCATTAAACACTTTTCTTCAAAACAGATATTGAAACTCTTGACTACAATAGGCTTTGATTCGTTTTATAATAAGTTGCAGAAACCAAATCCAACACAATGACTAATTGCTAAAATTTAAAAGAGTATTTAAGCAAAAGTTTATGCGGTTAAACGTTAATTATACTATGTTAATGTTTACCATGTGATTTTTTCACTCTTTTAGAAAGTCGAAGTTGAAAAGATACTTCAAAATAAAAGACACAATTCAGAGATTCCTTTGAAAGGTAAAGAGTTAGAAAATATAGTAAGGGAATTTTAATTTTTAAATTGTTTGTTTGAGGTCAATCCAGCATCTAGGAGTATATTAGTAGTCTTACTATAACTATATTATGCACCAACTTCGATAATCGGATGTTTCTACGCTTGTCTGCATTTGTTTTATTGAGACATTTCATCTAATTTGGCCTCTGATTCAATATTTAAAGGAGAAAAACTTAAACAAAAATAAAAAAGTTGAACTTTTTTGGGGAGCTAACAGTGCCTTGTCTTATGTTCATTCATTCGGGTTCCATTTTCAAAACGATAAGTCCTAAGCGAACATTGGTTGCATAATGCTCAATTAGCATCTTCATCTACTCTTGAACTCTTCGTTTGGGTGTCTGTTTTTCTGCTATATGGATTTTATTCCTATTAAGTTTAATATAAATCACAAGAAACTAAATTGAGAATCATTTGTTTAGTAATGATGATACTATTAAAGGTTTTATGAAAGTAAATATAATCAAAAATAATTTTAATATGCAATGTTAATTATAGGACTACTTAGTCAACAAAGATTATAAACTGTTAAAGAATGTTAGACAAATACAGTATCACTTCAAACAAGAGTTTGGATGCTGCAGCCTTGCCTAACTGTATCTAAAACCTACAACGTCATTGGTGCTTCTCTGAAAACGAATTATATTACAAATATTTTCTTTTCAAGTTATTTCAGCATTGAAAATTAAAATAAAATTACAGTGAAATAAAATCATGAACTAATGATCTTTCAGCAATTAATAGCATTATACATCAAACATTCAGTTCGATCTTATCTGTACTTTTCAAAACTTTTCGAAATTCATATAGTTTTCAGTAAAGCGCCAATGAACTAGTAGGTGTTAGGCTTTTAGAGTGAGAGGAGGCAAAACCCAAACTCTTGAAGGGATTTTTTTTTTGCTTCTAGGGAATTTTTTCGCTTCAAGCCTGATTTGCGTTTTTAATGTAATGTTCACTCTTCTTAGGATGTATTTACTCATATATGTTAGTACCTATTGTATGTTTGTTTTCCATGACTTTTTATTCAATTTTTGCTCGTCTTTGGTTTCATTTATGCTTCAACAGCAAGATATTTTTTTTCATTTTAAGCTTCATTTTCATATTCAACTTCAGATTTACTCGTTTTAAGGTTTAATTATTCAATAAATATTAGTATCTGCTGTTGTTTTTATGCTATTATTGTTTATTTTGTTTCTGTTAATTTCGGGTTTCATTTATTTTTTAATAGAAAATTTTGGGTCTTTTTTAGTTTGAGCAATTGTAGTTTCTATTTCTTTTAATTTTAAGTTTAATATGGCCTTTACTTTCTTTAGAAAACTTCTCTTTCCAAAGTTTTATTTAATTAATTTAAGACAAAACCTAAGTTTTTACAGGGACTGCCCCTTCCTGAACGTATGTCCTAAACAATATCTTACCATTATTTAAGGATTTTGGCAAAACTTGTCAGAGACCATGTGAAATGTTAGGTATACCTCTAATTAATATTCCTTCCAATTAAAAAAGTTTTCTATGCCCCTCCAGAGAATTTTTCTATTTTCCCTGTCTCATTTTTTCACATTCGTTCCATTGGATCTCCCCGAAAATCTGGTCCTTTTTAAAATTCCATATTTTTAGAACCTCAAATGTCTAAGCAACCACACCTTAATCCTTCCCGCTCCAACACACTCAATGTTGCATTGTTGTTACAAACTTCAGTTCTAATAATTTAAGCTTGAAATAAATCAACTTAATTAACCGAAGTTGCTTATTAGATTTGCAAGTAAAACTTCAGCGTAAATAGAGCTACAAAAAGGGGGAGGGGAGCTGTGCAACTTGTTCATTGAAAACAGGAAGACCATGGATTAGAACATCTAACGTGTTAATAACAAACAGAAATTCAATTTGAAAACACTACTTTTTCAAAAGAAAATAAAGAGCAGAGTTAGAACTTACAATGAAAAGCAATAATCCCAAATATGAGAGGGTCAGCGTCACCTCAACACTCTACTATTCCCAATAAAATTCCACTTATGTATCCTGAAAATATTTCAGAATACAACAAATATAACTACTGGGTAATTCCAAGTGCTTTACTTGTCGATTCAAGAGCTAAGATTTGGCGTGAAAAGTGGAGGGGAGCGTATAAACCTCCCTCACATTTAAGGCAGCAAATAATTTTAATGTTACACTTCGCTTTCATTTGAAAAATTGTTGTTTCTGCTGTTATTATTTTTGTTTGAATCTTCGATTGTAATTGCTTTTCAGGCTAGGTACGAAAAATTTACTCCAACTCTTACCTGACATAAAGACAGGATAAAATATCTGAAAACGCAACTATTTCTTCTCATTTCCAAACAGAAAAAGCACAGTTTTTTATGGTGCTTAGTATTAACCAAGTGATATATGGCGATCGCAAATTCTGTCAGTCTGTCGGTCCGTCTGTCTGCCTGTCTATCCTGGTAGTGCTAGTTTAGGCACTTCCAGATAAGCTAGGACGATAAAATTTGGTAGGCGTATCAGGAACCAGACCAGACTAAATTAAAAATAGTTTTTCCCCAATTCAGCCATATGGGGGGAGTAGGGGGACGGTTAAATCGGAATAATTGATAATTAGAGGGATTTAGATGAAACTTGGTGGAAAAATTAAGCACAAGTCCTAGATACGTAACTGAAATAACCAAATTGATCTATTCTTTTTGGGGAAGTTGGGTGGGGAGGGTTAATTCTGAACAGCTAGAGAAAACTAGGCATTTTTAACACGAAGGAGTGATCGGATCTTAATGAAATTTTATATTTAAAAGAACCTCGTTACTCAGATCTTTTATCTTAAATCCTGACCGGATCCAGGGACATTGTTGGGAGTTGGGGTCAGAAATCTTGGGAAAGGCTTAGAGTATAGGGATCGGGATGAAACTTGGGAAGGTTAAGCACAAATCCTAAGCACGTGATTGAAATAACTGTAACGGATCCGCAGTCATTGGGAGAATAGGGGGGAGGGGTGGTAATTCTGAAAAATTAGAAAAAACTAGGTATTTTTAACTTACGAAGAAGTAATCTGATCTTAACGAAATTTCATATTTAGAAGAAACTCATAACTCAGATCTCTTATTTTAATTCTCGACCGGATCCTTTTTCATTAGGAGGAGTTGGGGGGCGGAAACCTTGGAAAACGCTTAGAGTGAAGAGATCAGGATGAAACTTGGTGAGAAGAATAATCACAAGTCCAATATACGTGACTGACACAATTGAACTGGATCTGGTCTCTTCGGAAGAGTTTAGGACGGGGGGGGGGGGGGTAATTGAGGAAATTTAGAAAATATGAGGCATTTGTAACTTACGAACAGGTGATCAGATCTTAATGAAATTTGATATTTAAGATGATCTTGTGCTTCAAAGTCTTTATATTAAATCAAAACCAAATCTGGTGACATTTAGGGGCAGTTGGAGGGCGAAACTGGAAATCTTGGAAAACATGAAAATTGAGGTTTCTTTTATCTTACGAATGGGTAATCGGATCTTAATGAAACTTGATATTTAGAAAAATATTATGTCTCAGATGCTTAGTTTAAATTTTGAATTGGATCCAGAGACACAGGGGGCTGGAGGGGTGAAACAGATATCTTGGAAACCGGAAATCTTTGAAACAATTAGAGTGGAGAGATCGGGATGAAACTTGATGGGAAGAATAATTACAAGTTCTAAATACGTGATTGACATAATTGTAATGGATCCGCTCTCTTTGGTGGAGTTGGAGGGGGGAGGGGTGTTAATTCGTAAAAATTAGAAAAATTAATTTATTTTTAACTTATGAACGGATGACCAGATCTTCATGGAATTTATGTTTAGAAGGAGCTTATGTCTCAGAGCTCTTTTTTAAATCCCAACCAGATCTGGCAACATTAGAGAGAGTTAGAGGGGAAAACCATAAATCTTGGGAAAAGCTTATAGTGGAGAGATCGGGATGAAATTTAGTGGGTAGAATAAGCAAATGTCGTAGATACATGATTGACGTAACCGGATTGGATATGCTCTCTGTGGGGGATATAGGAGGGGGGTCCAGTGCTTTGGCGAGTTTGGTGTTTCTAGATGTGCTAGGACGATGAAAATTGGTAGGAATCTCAGGGGCCTGCAAATACTAGCTTGATAAAATTGTTTTCCTCGATTCGACCATCTTGGGGTGTTGAAAGAAGAGGAAAAAATTAGAAAAAATAGGTATTTTTAACCTACGAGTGTGTGATCGGATCTTAATGAATTTTGATATTTAGTAGGACCTAGTGTCTCAGAGTTCTTATTTTAAATCCCGACCAGCATTAAGTCTCTGAATTTCCTTTTAAATCAATCTATTGATTCTTAGAATTTTGCTAGAGCTCATGCCATGTGAGCTTTTGGCTCTTTCGACCTCGTTAGAAGTGTCATATGAGCTCTTTGCTCTTTTGTTATTTTCTTCTTTTTTTTAGGGCAGCTATTGCAATCAAGGAAAATCAAAGGAAATCGTCGATATTATGTCGCAGATCCTAGATATCATAGCACTAAAGGTTAGCACCTCTTAACAGAATTAACAGAATCTTAATAAATTCTGATATATAGTCGCATCTTGCGTCTCAGAGCTTTTATTTTTAGGTAAATAGATCAAAACATGTAGTAATTCAAAAACGTCCAGAAATTAACTAAAAAAACAAGTATTTTTAAACTAAAGTAAGGAGCGACATTAAAACTTAAAACGAACAAAAATTACTCCGTATATAAAAGGGGCTTTTCCTCCTCAACACCTCGCTCTTTACGCTAGAGTTTGACTGCTTCTCTTAGCTCTAATTTTTAAAACAGTAAAAATCTTCATATATATATATATATATATATATATATATATATATATATATATATATATATATATATATATATATATATATATATATATATATATATTTCTATTGTTTGGTAAATGACGACTTATACTTATTGACGACATGACTGCCTGTCCATGGATTATTCTTTATGGTTGATTGTGTATGGCTATGCTGTTTGACCTATGTGATTGTATGGATGAGTAGGGTTAAGGCCTCATTCAAAGTCTTTTTTAAGACTAGGTTAAGGCAGTCTTCATTCAGTCTTTGACAGTCTTTGACCTATATGGATGAAAACCAGTTTATATTGGTTGGTTAATTTACAGAGGATTATTGTTTGGATATTTATTTCATTGCGCAACTATTGAAATTGTGTACAATGCTATATAGTGCTGTGAACAATTTGCTTTTGATAATTGGATAATTAAAATCGTGTACGCAACTATTTAAGTTGTGTAACGTGCTTTGAATAATTGGATATTTTGGATAATTAAAATTGTGTACGCAACTTCTGAATATACATCTTGTGAGTATTGCTACCTGATTTGCTATTGCTTTTACTGACAACTATTGTGGCCCCGCCCACGAATTTTGATGAAATTTGATCATTTCACCGGATGATGCCAGGTGAAAGACTTGTCTTGAATCCCGTGTTGAATTTCATTTCACGGGCTAGAAATGCAGGTTGTTCAGCTGATAATATTGTAAAGATTGCTTGCGATTTTTTCAAAGGAGATATGTTAATTGAAGCAAAGAAGATTTTGTGGGCTGACGCCTCTATTACTAGGGTAACTGAGTGCCCAAAGTGACTGATAATGTAAGTGATATGGTTCGAGCCTTTGATCTTTGTGATGAGAAAAAGATCAGCCTACCTCAGTATCTGATTTTCGAGCCAGATCAGGTCCCATGTGTGCCAGGGGAGACAACAGCTACGTTAACTCGAAAGGTTAATGAACTCTACATGGAATTTAAAAGCTTCGCTGAGCATCATAAAGCAAGGTCAGTCGTGCAAACTATTCCTGATATAA
Source organism: Artemia franciscana (assembly GCF_032884065.1). Lineage (NCBI taxonomy): Eukaryota > Metazoa > Arthropoda > Branchiopoda > Anostraca > Artemiidae > Artemia > Artemia franciscana. Next base: position 25,638,970 of record NC_088870.1, read on the forward strand.
AACCTCTCCCACCCGCAAAACTGTCCTATTCAGTTATTGTGAAAAATCCACCAAAAAACTTGAATAATCCTGACGCTCGAAAAGATTTCCTGGATAAAGCTTGTGGGGGTGTCAGTTCAAGCATAGTTGTTTTGAGGCCTAGGAGGGATGCATGGCAAGTAGTTCTGTCGGACAAGGGTGCCGCCAATACTTTGGCAGATGCATTAAGCAAAGCAGACCAATCCATTAATGCTAAAGTGAAGAGTCCTGCCTTTTTCGGTATAGTACGCCGAGTGCCTGAGGGAACATCTAAAAGTGACCTATGCGATCTCGCTAATAACTGTATAGAAGTTGTTCAGTTAGGAAGTACGAGGTCTTTTCGATTAAAGTTTGAGTCACGTGACCACCTAAACTATGCCACTGAGAATCCCCTTGTTATTGGTTACGAGCGTCTACCTATAACTGAGTACAAGTTTTTGCCTACCCAGTGCTACAAATGCCAGTGCTACGGCCATACTCCAAACAGCTGTAAAGCTTCCCCGAGATGCTCTAAATGCGCTGGTGACCACCAGAACTCCAAAGAAAACCCGTGTCAACTTGCCATGAAATGTGCTCTCTGTGGCTCCTCCGACCACCCCTGTTATTCGTATAAATGTCCAGAAGCACAGAAACTACTGCTTAAGAAATGAACAGTCAAACAAACACAAGTACAAGTACTTTACAAGATTTTACGTTTCTTAATAATTTATCACTGTGCAATAATGTTGTTTTTAATTATTACGATGACCAAAATAATCTGTCCACCAACACCTTAGCTAGCCCCGATAGCCCTTTAAACCAAATTAACTGTAAACATCTCGACACTTTTGATTTTGTGAAAAATGTGAAACCTAAGCTAATGGAAGAGACCAAACTTAATGTAATTTCCTTTAATATCTGAAGCATACGGGATAAGTGGGCTAATTTTAAAGATTTAATTTTAACAAATGGTTACTGCCCTTTCGACGTAATTGGAATAACGGAGACGTGGCTTTCAGAAATTGATGATACTTATGAATTTTCCCTCACTGGCTTTCAAGCTATTCATATTGAAAGAAAATTAACCAAGTCCTCTGGTGGCATTTCTCTTTACATCCGATCAAGTCTAAAATTCACCAGACTATTAGATTGTGAATTCTTGTTCTCGCAACCTATAAATAATAGATGCATTTATTCAATAATCGTCGACATAAGTGGTAGACGAGAATTCTTTTATTTTTTCGTTATTTTATAAGCCACCCCCATTTCCGACACCTTTCTTTTGTAATCAGTTTGATGATTTTTCTAGTTTTATTAATTTACCACAAAAGAAGGCAATAGTTTTTGGGGACTTCAATTGTAATTTATTAAATGTTAGCAATAACAATTATAGTGATACCTTCTTTGAAACATTTACCTCAAGTGGTCTTCTTCCCACAATCCTTTTTCCTACTAGAGTTGATCCCATGAGGTCTACCGCTACTTTAATTGATAACATTTTTGTATCCACTTCCCTGGGAAACCACATGTCCTCCAAAATAATATTTTCTGACCTGTCAGATCACTTTCCAATCTATCTTTCCTTACCCTCCCTATCAGCTACTCAACCCCGTAGAACTAATACCCCTACGTCTAATAGAATATATAATACTGTGAATATGAACCGGTTCACGGATTGTTTGAAATCCTTCGACTGGTCCAAGACTTTGGATTGTCAGGATGTTAATTCAGCCACAAGTAGTTTTACACAGGGATTGAGTGATCTTATTAGTTCAACCTTTCCAGTTCGTAAATCAAACCGAAAAACTACCCATATGCGCCCCTGGATGTCAAATAGCCTGATAATCTCTTCATACCGAAAAAATGACCTATATAAGTTAGCTTGCAAAACCAGTAGCGTTATTGACCTGACTAATTATAAAAAATACAAAAACGTATATACCAAACTCATCCGGGAAGCAAAGAAAAATTATTATTATTCAAAAATCTCTCACTGCAAAGGGAACTTGCAAAAAATTTGGTCTACAATAAATGAAATCCTTTCAAAAAAAAGGAATTCAAGATCTGTTCCTATTAACCTTAGGGACATCAGTGGCAGATTAATTGACCCAATTTTAGTACCGGATGCTTTTAATAATTATTTCACTAATATTCCAAATACTAACTCCTGTTCCTTCTCACAGTCGGTACACCCTAGCAAGAATCCCAGATCCATGTTTTTCTCTCCAACTGATCGCAAAGAGGTGCTTCAAGTTATCGAATCTCTCTCTAATAGTAGTACACCTGACTTCTTTGGGATAAGTAATAAGCTTCTTAGGACCGTATCTTTCTATATTTGTGAACCCATTGTGCACATAGCAAACCTGTCTAAGACCAATGGAGTCTTCCCAGAAATATTTAAATCAGCAATTGTTATCCCGATTCATAAAAAAGGCGATCCGTCTGAGATAAGCAATTATCGTCCAATCTCACTTCTCCCAGTTATATCTAAGGTGCTCGAGAGAATTATATTCCGACGTCTTTCTCCCTTTGTATTTGGGAATCATTCATCAGATTCGTTGATTTCTCCTCATCAATATGGCTTCCGTGCCAAATTTTCAACTGCTCATGCACTAATAGACGCCACACAGTTTATACGTTCCCAACTTGACCTTAAAAATACTGTATTGGGCTTATTTCTGGATTTTTCAAAGGCCTTTGACATGGTTGATCACAGTGTTTTATTAAGTAAACTCAATAACCTAGGGATTCGCGGAGTTCCTTTCTCATGGTTCGGCTCTTATCTCTCTGGTAGAGTACAGAGTGTGAGACTGGGCGGGGTGACTTCACATCCCCTACCTGTCCGGAGGGACGTCCCACAGGGCTCTGTTCTTGGTCCAATACTTTTTCTCCTTTATATTAATGATTTGATTACGGACCTGGGCCCATCAGTGCACCCAGTACTTTTTGCTGACGATAGCAACTTTTTCATCACCGGTCCTAATTTACCATCCGTCGTCACCTCTACTCAAACCCTTCTGAATAGAGTACAGGAGTGGTGTCTCGTTAACTGCATGACCATTAACAGCAAGAAAAGTCAGGTGGTATTATTTCAAACCCCTTACAAAAAAAATGAAGTTCAGCCGGCACTTGGCCTAAAATATTCTACCAATCTCCTCCCGCAGGTCGAAGTTGCCAAGTTTCTTGGTGTCCACATAGACTCCTGCCTATCATTTGCAACACATGTGTCCTATATCAGAGCCATATTTTTGCGACAGGTTAGTATAATTAATCGTGTGAATTATTTTCTTCCTCCCGATATCCTTGTTTCCCTTTATTATTCTTTTATTTACCCATATATCTCATACTGCGGATCTGTATGGGGCAATACTTATCCTTCAGTTACCAATAAATTAAAATCTGCTCAAAACCGTGCCGTCAAAGCAGTATTTCGGTTGCCACGACTATATCCCACCAAGGACTTGTACTCCAATTTTGGTATTATCCCTTTTGAACAAATCATCAAAAAATTAATTCTATCCGTTGCATACTCCGCTTACCATAAAAATCTTCCTCCCCCCTTATTATCTTATTTTAATAGTAATAATTCTGAAGGCCACTGTCTCCGTTCATCCAACCGTTCCTTCATTGTCCCCAGGTGTATCTCTAGTTCCGCCCAGCGATCCCCAATTTATAAATCTATAATTCAATGGAATTTAATACCCTCCAGTGTCGAGCTATCCACAAGTTTTCGGACGCTATATAACAATGTACTAAAATCTTGATATTATATTTCTCTAAATGTTTGTTCAATTTGCTTTAATTACCCTTGTTTTCTCTTTTATTTTTTTTTTCTCTCTCTTTTTCATTTACAATTTTTGTTGTTTTGGTCCTTAACAAGTTCGCTTCTAGGATCTTTATTATTATTGTTGTTATGTGTTTTCTTTTCTTTTTGAATTAATAAATAAATAAATAAGTGCTGGTCTATATTAATCACTAATTTAGGAAAACAGTCTTCCTTTTCTCTTTCTGTCTCTCTCTCTCTCTTTTTTCTTTCTTTTTTTTTTTCCTTTTTTTTGTGTTTGTGCTGTTGCATTGGTGATTTCTCTTTTCATGATATATATATATATATATATATATATATATATATATATATATATATATATATATATATATATATATATATATATATATATATATATATAATCTGTTGGAACCCAACTGCAAAGAGGGAGGGTAGCCCCCTCCTTTATAGGATAGTTTTTACTCGTTATATTTTCACGTTGCTTCTTGTATCCATTTCAAAAAAAAAATTAAAATTTAAAAATTAAGTTTCTAGCGTCGAAAGATTTGTGCACTTGAACAACTCCTCCCCTTGAAAACCTTCAGGAGCAGGGCTAGGACTTGACGAACATACTTTTGGCTCAGTCTTAGAAATGCAGGGACGAGTAGGAACGATTCTGACCATTTTTATCATTACTGTCTTTTTGTGCAATACTGCTTATCTTACTCAAAATCAAATTGAAATATGAAAATTTAAACTGAAAAATATTCCAAATTAAAAATAGAGATAGTTTTTATGTCTTAATATAGTTATAATTAAATTAGCCTATTCAAACTAAGGAGAAAGCACTTAAATCACCAATACCATCTGCGAATGCGTGAAGATGGTTCCTATTAGTTTGTTGAGATGTTCAAGGAGAGTATTTCTTTCCATCTTTTACAGTAAAACTTATTTAAACTTAGTATATTTTAGCCTATTTCTAATAAAAAAAATTCTTGAGATAGGGGAATAGGCTGTCCTTGGGGAAAAGGGGTTCTATTTTATGTTCATCTTTCTTAAACGAAGCAGCAAAAGTGAGTCTACTTTTTTTGTGCTAATATTCACTGCTTACAATCACAGGACGAACCAGATAAAGATAAAAGGAGAGTCAGAGAGAGAGAAAAAGAGACAGAGAGGGGTAAAGAGAGAGTAAAAAACAAATGCTATTACTATATGAGGGCTACTTAATTGAAAAATAAATATATGCATTAGAAATGCCATCCATGGCCAGGCTTGATCATTTGAGTGGGATGTCCTGTGATTGCAATATTTTATGGCGAAATTTTAAAAAGGTGGCTGTACAATTTTCCCTGAGTGCAATTTTTCCGGTGGGCTATCTTCAATGATTGCATTCTTTCATACACGGGGGCCAAGTATCATGGACAAAAGTGTTTTGTGGAAAAAACGTTAATAAACAGTTAAGTGTGTATGCAGTATAATTGGAGTGTTTTTCTTTTGGATATTAAAAATCATTAAATACGTCTTAAAACCTAATAGGCAGTTAATATAGGCTAATAAGCTCTCCGTTTTTTTTGCGATTTCTTCTTTAAAGAGGAAAGACTAGATATTTAAACGTTATATAGTGGAGACACCATTTTATTTGGGAGTTTTTTATGTTTAGTTATAAGTTGATCTTTTGGTTACGAGTTTTATGAGTTTTGGATATAAGTTTTTTTCTAACATATCTTCTTGTAATATTCATAAGTGTTGCCAGTGTTGCTGACACAAAATAACCTACAGAAAAATGGTAATATTATCCCCCCCCCCACCTAGTTGTGAAAAAATGCTTTGAGATGGACGTTTTGTTCTTTCTCAAGTGAATATTACCCTTGAAATATTGAAAAATAGCTTTTTTGCATCTTTATGCAGAGAACACAAAACAAATCCCTGGTTCCTCCCTATATTTTCCAGAATTGATACCATCGGCGTATACCCCGATCACTGAAAATTGATTACCGATAATATAATAAAAATATTTGCTTTTTCTTTGTATTTTTTTGTTGATTCAATACCTCAGTTTTTTCCACAAAAAATGAGAAAACTATTTTCTTTTTACTCTAGTTGAGCTGGTATAAATATTGGGACACCAGCGACAATTTTGAAGACGGTCTTTTTATATTTTTTATGGAAAAAAATATCCAACCCTTCAAAAATTTCGATTAACATCAGTCTTGTTGTTTCCTTAATAGAAAAAAGAGATAAGTAAAGTTATGTTTATCCTTATTATATAACAAAATATGATGAAAATATACTACTATGGTTTATATTTGGTAATATAACTATATATATTATACCATAATAATATAATTTGGACCATATATTTCAAACTTAAGGGAGTATGGGGTTAAAGTGACCAAACTTGACCTAACCTTACCCACCCCCTCCCCTAATTTACAAATATATAGCCCAAGTTATACAATTCCAATGCATTATGTAACCCGTTATTTGTCTTTGTCCCTATGACACTGGTTTTCAGAGGTTGTACGTTATCCTTTTTACGCTTACCAAATTATACTTAGCCTACTTTCATCCCCAGACCTATCCTCGGGGCCGGCATGGTGCATGTTAAATCTAAAGGTATAGTTTTGGAACCTTTCAACAATACAAAACAAAATTGCTCTCTTAAACTTCTGACCAATCAATTTTTGAGAAAAGGGGGAGGAGAGGGACGCTATCAGCCATCCTATTAATTTGTTCAGATAAAAGGGACACCAGAAAATTTTGATTCGTTTCAAACGATCCCTTTCTCAGTTTTGTAGGACCGTTAGTTCGATTCGGCCTCCCCAGGGAAACAATAATTGGTGATTTTAGTTAAAATTCTATGACTCATTTTGTTCTTTACCATATGTTCCTGGGCTGAGTGAAAAACTTACAAAACTTTGACAAAATAATGGTTTAAAAGTAGCTTTAAGAGGTAGTAATACTTTGGGTAGTTTTTTTTTTCAAATCAAACAGTTCGTGGTAACAAACTTTAGCAAGGAGCGACCTGGCTCAATAAAACCGAAACTCTAAAAAACAGAATTTTGATACCAATAGTCAAATCAAAAGAATCGATCTTTAATGCTGATTATTAATATATAAATTTCATCAACCTTAGTCTTATCCATCAAAAGTTACGAGCCTGAGAAAATTTGGCTTATTTTAGAAAATAGGGGGAAACACCCCTTAAACGTCATAGAAAAAGAAAATTGTACCATCAGATTCTGCGTATCTGACAACCCTACTGAAGAAGTTTAAAGCTCCTATCTACAAAAATGTGGAATTTCGTATTTTGCCAGAAGACAGATCACAGTGCGTGTTTATTTGTTGTTGTTTTTTCCAGGGGTTATCGTATCGACCCAGTGGTCCTAGAATGTTGCGAGGGGGCTCATTCCAACAGATATTAAAAGTCATAGTGGCCTTTTTAACAGACTGAAAAAATTAGAGGATACTTAGGTCCCCTCCCACGCTCATTTTCCCCCTAAAGTCGCCAGATCAAAATTTTGGGAAGGCCATTCTGTTCAGCATAGTTTAAAAACGTAATGACTATGTCTTTGGGGACGACTTAATCCTCCTCAGTCCCCGGGGGAGGGGCTGAAAGTTACCAACTTTGACCATTGTTTAAATATAGTAATGGCTATAGGGAAGTGTTCAGACGTTTTTAGGGGGACTTTCGAGTTGGGAGGATGGGTTTGGGGAGGAAAATCCATGGGAGGATCTTTTTAATGGAGGAATTTATCATGAGGGAAGAGATTTGAAATGAAGGAGTGCAGGATTTTTTAGTATTATTCAAAAAAACAATGAGAAAATAAATAATAAAAAAATGTTTTAACTGGAATTAAGGAGCAGTATTAAAACTTAAAATAAACAGAAAATATTATAAATTTAAGGGGGTTCATCTCCTCCACAATACCTTGCTCTTTATGCTAAAGTATTTTAGTAATTTCAACTATTTATTCTACGGCCTTTGTTATTCACGGGTCATTCTTAAGGAATTGGGATGAAATTCAAGCTTTAGTGTAACGAACAAGGTATTGAAATATCTGGACTTTTTTATCTGTTTTCTTTTTTTACTGTCTAAATGAATGGATTTATCTCCACTTGAAAATTTATTTGTTCGTCATAAAACGGCAGTGTGGTGTTAGACAAGAATACCTAATTTAGGTGTTACGTCAAAAATAGTCCAAGAGCCTTTTGAATGTAAGACTAAAAAACTTTCCATATAATCTGAGTTAAAATATTTAAACAGAAAAAAAGAAATTTGAATAATTAGCCGCTATTTTTGTTCGTGACCCGTTTGTGACCATGCTTCTATTTGTGACCCATATACAAATACATACCAGAAAATTCTTTATTTAAGTTCTTCATAAAGAATGAAAATTCTTCATTTATTTTACCTTTATCCTCATTTTCAGGGAAGTTTTCCAAATACATTTAGATTCAAAAAGCTCATTTTATCTCCATCTCTATCTTTTATCTCCAATCGATTAACGTCCTTTTTCTTTTCTAGGTTGGAAATTAAGAGAGCTGAGCAGTAAATTTCTGTGAAACTAAATCTGTGTGGTCTGTATACCAGTTGCCGTCTTTTTATGTGATAGCATTTCACAGAAAAAGGCGTTGCAGCAGACCTGGCCCCTTATAATTATAAAGTTTAAATAAAAAACAAGGGCTCTTAACCTTAAGTAAAGTTAAATTTCGGTAAAACTGTTGTTTATTCTTTTTTATCTCCCCTTTTCATGTTTTAAAAGAAATGGAACCCTTAACATTTTCAAATCTATTATATTTCTTGATCATCCCTTGCTAAACGAATTAACTGCTCATCTAAGCTGTTCTACTCTTTGTGTGGCCTCTCCTCTTCAGCCAAGGAGCCGCTTCCTGAGTCAAGAAGCAAAAAAAAAAAGAATCCTAGACATTTTATTGTCTTCATCTTAATAAAAATTGTTAGCTTGCTTAAGTGAAACTATCTTATTTTGTATGCTTACAGATTATCGTGTACTTGCTACTTGCCGATCCTAAAGAAAGGAATTATTTAAGGAACCCTGATAAAATGATTGAGTCAATTGGAAAGGTGATTTTGCTCAAAATCATAGTCTTAGAATATTTTTTTTTATAGAAAAAGAAATACCACTTCTTTGCGCTAAATTAAAGCAAACAATTGGTGAAGCCATTCTTTCAGTTTTAAGTTTGATAACTTGGAGGAGTAGATTTATGCTGCAGAAGTGAGTTCAAAGCTGGAAAACCAGTCAGTTCTAATTGGAATATTTGTGGAAATCTAAAAATATTCTAAAACGTACTCTTGGATGTTTCTAAGAAGAGACCAGTAAAACAGTGTGTTGTTAAAAATTTGACATCAAATGAGTAAAACCATTTAATGACTACAAAAAAGGTTAGACAAATATGTATTATGACATTAGTTAGCTTTACCAAATAATAACAAAGATACGAAATATCATTTTTGGGAACAAGAAGTAAATCTTAACTTGGTTTTAAGCCATCAGCCAGCAATGACGCATGTTCAAAGTTGACCGACAAAGCTGAAAAATTTGACTGGGAGAGAGGGTTGTAATTATTAGAGAATTAATCTTAGCATTATCAATGCCTGCAAAATTTTTCTTTGTAATTTATATGACATCATTCTACAGTGGTAAAGGGGATATGTGATATACAGGCCAGAAATCCCCCCACCCTATAAAACTCAGAACCGAATCCTTTATCAATTTGCCTTTAAAAAATTCAAAATAAGAATCTTTTAAACGTCTAAAAGGTTTTAAAGTTAAAATTCATTATTCCGTAGGATACGTGAAATCATATGTTATGATTAGGAAATACCAGTTGTATTGCACAATTTTGAGTTAGGTGAATCTACGCAGTTATTTCACGATTTAGAAATCTGGTTTTATTCTGAATACAAGGTTAAGGTAACTACACCGGTACCGGTAGGGTAGCCAGAGAAGTTCAGTTCTATTCTGGCATCAACCGTCAACGGATGTCAGTCAATGCAATCTTTTACTGAAGTTGTATTATCTAAAGCTTTTTTTGAGTACTATAGTCTTCTGGTACACTCTTCAGGCAATCTATAAACTTAGGAAACCCGAACATCGCTGAGATGATTCTGTTTCATTGGGGATTATTTGCAAAGTCCCCTTACTCTAGTTCCCCCAATTACATAGCTCCCATATAATGTTCTAGATTTGAATATTCCTTATTTTACATCAATGATAAGCTACCAAGAATCAAGAAAAGCTCCCATCTACCACATAGTATTAAACCCCCAACAGTAACCTGCATTCTCATTTGAATCTCCCTTCTCATCCTAATTGAATACCCCCCCTCCCATGTAACGTTGGCTAGGCTATTGTTGAAACAGATAAAGCTAGCCTACTCGTGTGTGTAAAATGTTGCTCTTGAACGAAGATCCCAAATAGACCCAGGCCTATTATACAGCCCAAGTAGCATGATCAACAAAAAAAAAAAAATAATAATAATAAGCAAAGAGACATTTACATCACTGAACTAAAATTATGTAAACATATCTTCAAGAGCTTTTTTTCTCTTTTGGCACATAATAATAAATTTACTTGGGGATTCAAATCTAAGCCTTTATAATCCTACTTTTTAAAAATCTAACATTTTTTCTAGTTAGGCTAGGCTAAAGGAAGCAGTTCAAACTTATTGTGTGTAATTCAAGATAAAAATCTATTGTTTTTAAGGGTCCATAAATGTCCTTTAATTGAATTTCCTAGAACAATGATTAATATATTTTGAAAAAAAATAAATAAGATATGAAGTGATATATTCAGCCAATTTGTCGCTCTGTATTAAAAAGATAGCAACATTTACCAAGATTTGCTTTATTTGATTTGTAATTCAGCAGTATTTCTAAACGTTATTGTTAGCTTGCCAATTGTATCAAAGTACTTTAATAGACCAGGTTTAGCTTAAAGCTATATGTTTGCATTTAAGTTTCTTGTTACTTGGGTTTAATTTGTTCTAGGAACAAATGGCAAGAATTTAATGAAAATATGTTGAGAAATTTTTTCTTTTTACTTCATGGCCTGTAGAAAAATTGAATTTGACACATTTTGAGGGAATACCTACAATGCAAAATCCCTCTCCCCTTATTTGAAAATATTTTAACGTTATGAAGTAAGATTTTTTTTCTTCTTTTACACATGTCTCCTTCCCTATAGTCCAAAAATTTGGCAATCTATATATATAAAAATAAGTTATCTGTGTGTGTGTGTGTCTGTCGATTGACGTCATGTTTGTGTGTTGACTGACGTCATGTTTTTGACTGACGAAATTACAGACCGGGACATCAGGACACAAATGACGACCGGGACACCGGCACATAGGGAATATAAATGACGACACTCAAAGAGAAAGCGACCGGGACACAAGGAATGTTCGATTAGCATTCACCATCAACAAAGCACCGGGACACAAATGACGACCGAGACACAGGGAGTATAAATGACGACCAGGACATAAGTAGAAAAAAAACTAAAAAAAAACTAAAAAAAAGGTAATCACTACAAAAAAACTAATTGTATATTAGTTTTGTAGTATTGTATATTTCCATGTTTTTTCCTGCACTGATTCTATTTACAAATGCACACTTAAAACAAGACTGACGCATGGAATATAGTTTGGGATACATGTTTGCCCATTAGGGGTTTTTGGGGTAAATGTTTAGTGAAAGTTATGAAATAAGAATTTTTTTTTTTTTTTTTTTTTTTTTTTTACATGTCTCCTTCCCTATAGTTCCAAGTCTTGGCTAATACCAAAACAATTTATAATGAAAAATAGGCACATAAATAAATGTAGACCAACAGCAATTTTTTTTAATTAACCAAAGGCTAATATCTACCCATTAGGGAGGGAAATAGCCTAGGCAAAATTGGAGATATGAAGCTTTTTCTTGAAAACACATAAATGGTGAATTATACATATTAATCTTTGATTATTGTCTTATTTTGTCCAAAAATGCGAATATTGGTGCAAAATTACTATTGTAATTGTATTACCACATGCCTATTGTAACTGCTCAAGCCTGCTATTATCATAACATAGGATAGTTTTAGCAATTCTTAATTAGACTACAAAGTGTTTGTCATTTTTTGGGTGACACTTGTATATATGCTTGGATAATATTTGTTGTAGGGCAACAATAGCCTACATTGAGTTTTTTGCTATATAAAATTTGTAATATTTGATTTGATTCAGTGTACATTACAGGCTCAATTTCTTGAATTTCATTATCTATTTTACATTAAAATCATGATACTGTTTTGTTCTACCTTACCTGAGATATTTTCTTTTATATAGGCTTGAACATTTATATTTTTGTGGGGGGGGGGATAAATTATGGACTGTTAAACAAAAAATGAACGATCTCCAAATATGACTTGAATTTCAATGAAAATGTCATGGCTTATACAGCAATGTTTAGAAATGTTAAGCTTACAATTAGTGCTATTGATTAGGAACCATCTTGACAAAACAGTTTTTACATCATAATATGAAGACAAATTTTAGTCATACCTTTTTTTCTAAGGTGCTTCCACTCGATCTAAAAAAGATTCAATTCTTCATTTTCTTTAAGGGTGGGTGTATACGTTACTCATTTTAGTGCAAATTTTAGTGTGATACTTTTTGAGTTGTCAGCTTTTATTCAAGCTTTTTTTTGTATGGAACTTTAATGCTTAAAGTTGCTTGGTGTTTAGTGTGTGGAGGATGTATATTGAATATTTCCACTATTTAATGAGTTGTGCTATTCTTGACCTATTTTTTACTATGTTATGATGTAATCTCTAGAAAATAAACCTTGTCAGGCTTGAATATTTAGAAACCAGTTATTGTAATCAAACAATCCACATATAATGAATTAATGTATCACAAAATAGAAGATTCTTATTCTACATTGTAAAACGAACATCCAGAAAAACAACCATAGGCACATAAAGGTTAAAGAAATCAAAGGAAATTTATGTTGTCAACATAAATTGATTTTTTTTACTTATTAGCCTAATACTTGATGGAATATTTTTGCCTTATACGTGCGTTTTTGCTTACTGAAGAAATGTCTACTTTGTAATTTCAATTAGCTTAACATAAGACAACCTAAAATTTTTATTAAAGACAACTCAATTTCTTTTTCAAACTTATGGAGTATTTTCATCCAAAAGGGAATTGAAATAATTCTGCATTATAGTTTGTAATTGTATTCAAAAAAAAAACTAAACTGCTACCATTCCTCCTCAATGTTTTAGGGGTTTAAAAGTGTAGGCATCAAACAGTTCATGATAACAAACTCTAGTAGGAAGCAATCCAGCTCAATAGTAAATGAAACGCTAAAAACAGAACTTTGATACTAATATATACATAAAAAGAATCTTATTTTTATGATGATTTCAAATGTATAAGTTTAATCAAATTTAGTCTAACCTATCCAAAGTTACGAGCCTAAGAAAAGTTGCCTTATTTTAGAAAATGGGGAAAAACACCTCCTAAAGGTCACAAAGTCTTAATGAAAATCACATAATCAGATCTAGCGTATTATAAAATCCTATTGTATGAGTTTGAAGCTCCTATTTACAAAAATGTGGAATTTTGTATTTTTTGCCAGAGCTCGGATACGTGTTTAATTTTTTATTATTTCTTGTTTTTGTTGTTTTTTTCCCAGAGGTGATCGTATCAACCCAGTGGTCCTAGAATTTTGCGAGAGGGTTCATTTTAACGGAAATTAAAAGTTCTGGCGCCCTTTTTAAGTGACCAAAAAATTGGAGGGCACCTAGGCCCCCCTCCGCTTCCACACTAATTTTTTTTTCAATTGGACCCGAATCAAAATTTTGAGATAGCAATATTGTTCAGTTTAGCCGAAACCCTAATAATTATATCTCTGGGGACGACTTAATCCCCCACAGTCCCCAGGGCAGGGGCTGCAAGTTACAAACTTTCACCGTTGTTTACATATAGTAATGGTTTTTGGGAAGTGCGGAGACGTTTTCAGAGATAATCTTTCGCTGTGGAGGAGGGAGTGGTTTAAGTGGGAGGATCTTCCCATGGAAAAATTTACATGAAGGAAGGGAATGTCCCATGAAGGGGGCGAAGGATTTTCTAACATTATTTTAAAAAATAAGAAAACAAATAAAAAATGTTACTTGAACTGGAAGTATGGAGCAGCATTTTAAACTTAAAACAAACAGAATTTATTACGTATGTTAGGGAATTCATTTCCTCCTCAATACCTCGCTCTTTAAGCTAAAGTATTTTTAGAAATTTCAATCAAAATCTTCCAATCAAAAAAATGAAACACTAGTGCGTGTTTATTTGTTTTCTTTTTTTTCCAAAGGGTAATTGTATCAACCCAGTGGTGATTGAATGTTGCGAGAGGGCATTAAAAGGGCACTAACGGAAATTAAAAGATCTACTGTCCTTTTTAAGTGACCACAAAATTGAAGGGCATCTAGGCCCCCTCTCACGCTCACTTTTTACCAAAGCCAACGGATCAAAATTTTGAGACAGCCATTTTGTTCAGCATAGTCAAAAAACTTAATAGCAATGTCTTTGGGACGACTTACTCCCTCACAGTCCAAGGGGGAGGGGCTGCAAGTTACAACTCTTGATCAGCGTTTAGGTGTAGTAATGTTTATTGGGAAGTGTACAGACGTTTTCAGGGGAATTTATTTGGTTGAGAGGGGGAGGGGCTTGAGGGGAGAGGCTATGTGGGAGGATCTTTCCACAGAGAAGATAATTTCCATGAAGGGGGTGTGGGATGTGCCAGCACTATTTAAAACAATTAAAAAAATAGATGGAAAAGTTTTTTCAACTGAAAGTAAGAAGAAGCATTAAAACTTAAAGCGAATAGAAATTATTACGCATATGTCGGGTTCATCTCCTCCTAAATACCTTGCTCTTTACGTTTAAGTATTTTTATTAGTTTCAACTATTTATTCTACGGCCTTTGTGATTCAGGGGCAATTCTTAAAGAATTGGGATACAATTTAAGCTTTAGTATAAAGAGCGAGGTAATAACAGGGGGTAAAAATATACAAATCTAGAAGTTTTTCACGCAAGTTACGTATATTTCCTACTAATAAAGACGTTCATATAAAATTAGTTGCCTTTTTAAGCAACCAAAAGATTAGAGGACAACTAAGCCTCCTCCCTCACCCCTATATATATATATATATATATATATATATATATATATATATATATATATATATATATATATATATATATATATATATATATATATATATATATATATATATATATATATATATATACATATATATATATATATATATATATATATATATATATATATATAGAAAACAACAACTTTAGTTGATGGCTTCCGGATAAATTTGAGTCGAAGAACCCCTTGAAACACTGTTTATTTCAAGTTTGAAAAATAAAAAGACTTAAAAAAGATAATGCAGGAAAAGTTTAGTCCTTCCAAAATAACCTTTCAAAGAAAACTACTTACTGTTCATACCACATACGTTCATACTAGGATCTTCAATCTATCTGATTAAAGGTCTCAATGTGAAGTCTTGTTTCCCTCTGTCATCCTCCCCCTTCTATACCAATATTTGTTTGAAGAAAATTCAAGGTGATATTTTTGGGAATGCCTTATTTACGGAATAATGATCTTTGCTCTAGTGATGTACCAACAAATTTAGAAAGCCAGGTACGATTTTTATTAGAGAGTCAAGAAATTCAGCATTGGGAAAGGCTGGTTTTAGATTCTACAACCCTACAATATTATAATCAGGCAAAACCTGGTTTTGGAGAGGAAGTTTACTTTAAATTTAATTTACCGGCTATGATTCTACGTCGTTGGATTCAGCTTAGGGCAAATTGTCTTCCAATCCAGAACAGGCAAAAAACTTTTGACAAAAATAAAATGATAGTTGGTCCTGATAGGCGGTATGTTTGTCCCCTTTGTAAAGATGATGATGAAGACTTGGATCATTTTCTCCGGAAATGCCCGGTGCTCTTGGATTTACGGGAAATTTATTTGCATGGGATTAATTTGATGCTTCCGGGTATTCTGCAAAATAGTAACCCAACCACAATATTTCGAATGGGAGTGTATATAGATAAATCCTTAATAAGAAGAAAAAGTACCATATGACTAATTTCTTTTATTGTTAGATTAGGCATTTTCGCGTTGTATTCTGTTTTGTGCGTGTTTGTAATTCATACTGTTGTTTAATTTCCTTGCTTGATTGTTATTTATTTATATTTTTGTATGTATATGGCCCATGGATTTTTGAAATACACTTATCTATCTATCTATCTATCTATACGAGTAAATCATTTTTTTTTTCGGTTCTATGCCAAACTCATATCAAAGATAAATATCAATTTTATATTGATTTGGTACATATGCATATTATAAGATAGGTTTGAGATATGATCAGTGATTTATCATTATTTTACGCAGAATAGTTTTAGATTCAATATTAGCTTATTTATCGTATAGCCCTACTTCTGGAAAAGATTGAACCATCAAATATACGGTTTTAACAGAATAAGGAGTTAGCTACATAATACTTTTCAATACTCTTCTAGTTTCAATGTTCTTCTAGTTTCAGTGAAAGTTTATGTTATTTACTAAATTCAATTTGTTTCAAACCATACGGAAGAATTTTTTTTTTTCATACCAAACTTATATGTTGCCGTTGAGGGCTACATCCTGCTTTTTCTCTTAATGCTGCTGGAAGTAAATTTGATGATTTACAGCCCTTTTTTCAGGGACCATGGGAGGGGCGTGTCATCCGAGAGATGTGGTTATTAGAGTTTTCAATTATTCTAAACAAAATGGCTATCTGACACTTTTGGTCGGATGACTTTGGGGAAAAAGGGGACGTGGAAATGGGGTGTTTGCTCTCCAATCTCTTGGGTGACTTAAAAAGGGCACAAGAACCTCTAATTCCTGTTCTTATGGGGTTTCTAGTTTGTATTGATAGTGGTTTCTAATTATTTTAGGTTCCAAACTATAATCTGACTTCATTTCTTTTCGGCTTTGGTTTAATGTAGCTCTTTAGTTTTCAAAGAAAAAACCTGTCCTGAAATTGTTGTTTTTTAATTAATTTCTGTTCGTTTCTAATTGACATCGGTTTTATTTTTAGTTCAAAGAAAGAATGTTAGTGAAGTCTTTAAGGTAGTACTTAATTTTAAGGTAGGGAAATCAACGTTAAGGTTAATGTTCAGTGGAAAGACAGAAATAATCCAATGTGCCTTTGTATTACTATGGATGGTAGATAAAGGGTGAGATATGTTTAGCACCTTAACGATTGCAGCTGATGAAAAAGTTTTTAAGTTCCAATTTTGCTCCTTAATTGCAGTTAAAAAACTTGTTTTTTTTTTTAATTTAGTTTCAGAACATTTTTGAATTAATGCATTTTTTTATTTTGGCTCACTCCATATGAATAATTAAAATTAAATTTGAATGTATCTTTTTTGCTAAATGGCTTTCTCATAATTTTGATCGGACGATTTTGATAAAAAAGGAATGGGGGAGGATGCCTAGTTGTCCTTTAATTTTTGATGACTTGGAAAGACAACTAGAAGTTTTAATTTAATGAGTAATAAATATACGTTAATTACGAATTAACTTACGCAACAAACTTCTATATTTGTTTGTTTTTATTACGTATATGATGGGGTTTAACCCCTCGTTAATACCTCGCAATTTACACTAAAGCTTGAATGTTTTTCCAATTCCTTAAGAATGACCTCTGAATCACAAAGGCCGTAGAATAAATAGTTGAAATTGCTAAAAATACTTTAACGTAAAGGTTGACGTATTGTGGAGTAGTCGAACCCTTTATTTACGTAATTATTTCTGTTCGTCTTAGGTTTTAATACTGATCCTTACTTCCAGCTGAAAATTTTTTTTTTTATATTTAATTTCTCATTGTTTTTTGTTGAAATAGTGTTTTGAAAATAATTTTTAATTATGTAACTTACCTAGTTTTTATTTATAAAATACCTGCGCCCCCATCAGGGCAATTCTCTTCCCTCATGATAAATTCTTCCATGGAAAGAACCTCCCACGTATCCCCCTCTTCCTTCAACACCAAAAAGTCCCCTTGAAAACATTTGTATACTTCCCAATAAGCATTACTATATGTAAACAATGGTCAAAGTTTGTAACTTGCAGCCCCTTCCCCGGGAACTGTTTGGGATTAAGTCGTCCCGAAAGAAAAATTATTAGGTTTTTCGTCTGGTTTAGTCGAGCTCTTTTATTTTCTTTGGAAAAATTCCATGGTGGAAAAAAAGTTTCCGGAAATAACTAATTTTGTTCAATTTCAATTGAGACAATCGTTAGTAAAAGTAATATTTGTAGTTTTGCTTCAGTTTGTTCTGGACAAGACATAAGATTTTGGCAGACTGTTTAAATTTTTGAGAAAAGTTGTAATAAATATAAATGATATTCTCGGCATGAAATGTTGCCTGGAGAATTTGGTGGGAGGATTATTCAAACAAATTAGAAATAAGCCTATGCATAATTATTTGGCATATATTGGGCCGAAGCCATCCTGACCCCAAACGTGTTACGACATTAATATGTAACTGGTTGCTGACACATTCATTGAATTATAAGAATCTTGTTGTATAAATTGCTGCAACTGCTTGTATGTTCAAATAGAAACATTTTTGAAGTCCTTTATTAGATAAAATTACAATTTAAAAAAAAACGAACAAAGATAATAAATCAAGAACCAATGTAACTAGATCTGTTTCTGATTGAGGTGTCCTTGAGTGTGAAATTTTAATTTGAGGTGCTTAGCCTACATTGCTTTAATCGCTAAAACAGACTAGCGTAAAAAAATAATTCAAATTTTTCACACTATCCATTTAACCAAAGCTGTGTTCCTTAGCAGGCTCTCATCAGTCCCTCCAATTCATCTATTCAAACCACCCCCCCTCCTCCAACACAGCCTAAATATTTTAACTTGATCCTTTCACCCTTTCATTTCTGTTCCAGAAATATTTCACAAAAAAGTCCCCAATTAGCTTATAGGGGAAAAGTTATACTTATTTATTTATTGGAGATAAAACAAGCTTCCTTTTCACCCTCTAACTACATTTGAATTGCCCTTACCAAGGGGTGATTTTAGTAGCTGGGGCTACAGGGTTCAAATCCTTTCAAAAATGTTTTTCAGACACGTAACTTGATCGTAAAATTGCAGGAAAAAATTATTTTTTTTTAGAAAAATATAAATACTCCTCTGACTTCATAAACTGGTTTTTCAAAGTTCTCAGTTTTCAGTTTTTGGTTTTCATTTTGGTTTTCAAAGTTTGGTTTTCAAAGTTTGGTTTTCAGTTTTTTTTTTTCCTGTTTTATAAAGTAGAATTGAGAGAGAAAGAGTCGGACTTTAGCGTAAAGAGCGGGGTGTTGAGGAAGGAAAAGCCCCTTTCATATACGGAGCAATTTCTGTTCATTTTAAGCTTTAATGTCGCTCCTTACTTTAAGTTAAAAATATTTTTTTTATCTTAGGCAGAAGCACTTAATTTTTATTTTTTCTTTAAGACTGGTGAAGGGGATAAGCTACCTTACTAACTAGATTGAAGGCCATATTTAGGGCTGGTGCTAGGGGGTCCCCTGCCAAAAAAAAATTGTATGTCCAACTCGTGGAAACGAAATAAACATCCATAAAAAATATATTTGTGCGTTTTCTAAAAGCTTTTCTTCGCAAATAACCCCCCTCATCCTAATAAAAATCCTGGATACAACCCTGAATAGATAATGAAAGCGTCTAGACTTTCTTAACAACAACAGAAAATGCTTCATAACTGGTTATGCAGAATTTTGGCTAAGAAAAATATTTTTGTTTAATTTCTCTTGGAAGCAATATTCAAGACAGGTTTTCAAAAGTTCATACATACATGTTAAGTTGATATTCTCCAAAAAATGGGAAATGGAAAATCTATTGAGCGTAACGTCTTAACCTAGAATAACATTGGTGTAAATTTAGGAGTGCCTTTCAACATTTCAATCTCTTAGAATTACTTTTTATGCATAAAATTTAACACCTAAAAAATTTAAAAAGAGTGTTTAACGAGATTATTTTTTTTAATCACCGACAAATACACTTACCCTTTTTTACAGGGAGAAGAGGGAATACGCTAAGAAATTGGGGATCATGGGGAACATTTATTCATTGTAAACTTTTTCTTGAAAAAAAAAGTTAGAAATATCCTTTTTTTTTCTGTCACATGTGGAATTACGGGTTACATCTAGAAATGGTCATGTTTTAGGCGAAAACCAAGAGGCTAGCCAAATAAAAAAGGTAAATAAATAAAAAGAAAAAATACTGTATATTAGGGAACTGAATTTACAAAACTAGGTTACGAGTATCCCAAGCCGCACACTTTCAATTATCAATATAAATAGAACGAAAGATGACCAAACAAAGCCTCTGCGTCATCTAGCCCTCACCCCTGTCTCAAAGCATGAAGGTTCTATTAATGCGCTATTATCTCACTAAAAGGAAAACTATGGTCTGCATTAAGAGTGAACTTAGTGAATATTTTAATACCATCTGACAGTGAAGCAGCAAGTTGTCCCAGTAAAGCAGCAAGTCGATTTGCATCACCCTTCACTTCTAGCAAATTCTAGTAACATTTGGTATATTTGTTTGGGTCTTGCAACATTTCTTCCAAGAGATTCATTAGATTACTAGAGATACCATCTTTTAAAGAATGTAAGAGACGTTCCTAAACAGCTCCATCTGTAGCAAAACTTTTTACTGGGACAACACTTCTTCCATGGTCAGGATTAGGTCAAGCTCTAAACTATTTCCTTGGTATCGTTGAAGATAAATTTTATAAGTTAATTGTATACAATCCAGTAATAAAGGAGTTTAATTGTTATTTATGTGCATTTATTGACATTCATTTTAAACTATGCACTAATTTATAGAAAGTACAATGAATCAACATTCTAATAACTTCTAACTTCCTAATAAAAAAAAGAACAGTTTCCGCTTAGAATATGACTAAATATGGCAAAGAATATGACTAAATGCAAGTCCAAACTTTCCTTCAACTTTAGTGTCATTTTTTATTCAAAGATGTGGAACACAATCGTTGGAACCGGCGCAGTAAAATGACGACTCTTAATAAGGTTTTAATTAAAAATCTGTCGTGGAATTTCTTTAAAGATGCGAAGGAAGTGAGAACGATCGAATTTATTATCTAGAATCTATTTTTGATTCAGGATTTTCATGTTAGAGTCAAACCACAGAAAATGTGCGTCATCGTAGAAAAAACTTAGGCAACCGAATCGAATAGAAGATTAAACTTGTCTGATAAATGCCAAAATCTTCTTGTCAAAAAGATTCCTACGCACAAGATGGGAAAAAGTGTAAATAATGAAAAAATAATGAGCTAATAAAACGTAGGTTGAGTTATAAGTCATTCAAACATAAACGAAGGTTCTCTCAAAAATATGTGCTTTCAGCGCCCGAGCAGGTGCTGCTTCAGATCTTAACTCTGTTTAGCAGTTAGTTAATTAAATACTAATTAAAATACAAGATATGATAGAATGTACCTATATATAAGGTAAGGTAGGGAAATCAACGCTAGATTTTAGCTAAAAATAAATGTCTGGTTATTATAATTTTACCATTTTTGTCCCTGGGAGCAGGAGTTTGTTTGGAGGTAATAAAGAGACAAAGACTTGTTCCCTATTTGCAAATTACTTCTGTTTTTTCAGCGGAACGATTTTAGCAGGTTAGGGTACCATGTGAACATTGAGGGTTTGAAATTGAACTTTTTCCACAAATGAAGTTCTTCGAAATAATTTTAGCTCTGTGCTTAGCTTAGCTGTGCTTGCACTTAACTTAGTAATATGGGACCTAGAAATCTTGCCCAGCTACAGGAAAACACTGCAGGGTCGATGCAGAGACCTCAGTTGTCAAGAGGCGTCGTTAATCTGATTATTTTACTTCTTTGGAGTTTTTCAAAGAAAACTAAAGATCTATATTAAACCAAAAATGAGCAGAAATAAAATTCAAATAATTTTTCCAGCGTAACACTACAATAGATCAAATGAAATAAAAAAGTTAAACTCAAAACAAACAGAAATAACAATAACTAACGACGTCAAACTCAAAATAAGCAGGAACTATTCTAAAGAGGAGTAGAGCTAACCCCCTCTGTGCCTTCTAACAACGAGAACAAAATTTGTGCTTTACTGATAACAATTTTGTTTCGAATTGTGTTTCTCTTGCTCAAAACTTTAAAGATTATAACAATAATGACAATACAAATCTCCATCATAAATAAGGGTACTTAAGAAAACCAATGGTTGTGGATCCACAGTTTAATGTACCCTACATATTGATAATAATTTCTGATAGTATCAATAATTGTTTACTTATTCAAAATTTAAAAAGAAAAAAAAGTTTTAAAATATGCTTTGCTTTTTAGTTGTTTTGTTAGTAGCTAATTTTAGGAGTGCTGAAAACTTTAGATTAACTAGCTTAATTTTTTAGTGTTGCTAAGATATTGCTGATATAGTCCTTTGATAACAGACATATTTATACTGCCGTTTGATTAGTTCGATGTTCCCTTTAGAATGCCCTAAAAACTTTACCTTAATGCTCTATTCCGTCCCTTAGATATTGCTGATACGTCTTTTGACAGCCTGCATGCACGTTGTGTATTTTTATTTAATTCAACACCACCCTCAAACTCCCTGAAATTTACAACTAATACCCTTAGTATTAACAAAAGTAGTAGTTGTAGTAGCAAAAGTAGGAGCATTGGGAATAGCAGTGCTGATAGCAGTAGGTAAAATGAGTATTATTTACCTAATGCCATTTTTGATATTTCAACATCCCCTCATCATGCCCTGATTGTCTTAAATTAAATACCTAAAGTCATTTCTGAAATAGTGCTGAAACATCCTTTTTATAGGCTGCAAGGACATATCTAATTTTGATAAGTCCAACATCCCCCTTAGCAATCCCTGAAGGCTACCACATCCAAATGCCTAGACAGTTCAACCTAATAATCGAAGACATTCCTGAAACATTGGTGATACGCCCTTTTGACAGCCTGCATGCACGCATTGTCTTCAGACTAAATCCAACACCAGCCTCAATATACCCTGTAAATTTCACCTTAAAACCTTTAAACCTCGAGGTAGTAACAGGGATAACGTTAGAAGTAGTATATATATATATATATATATATATATATATATATATATATATATATATATATATATATAGTACCTTTTAGCTGTTTTAACAACCCTTCAGCTTGTACTGAAAGTTTGTTAATACCCTAAACTTTTCCTGGGATAAATTGAAAAAATATTCAGAAAAAAGATTTCAAAGAAAAATAAAGGCCATATTAAACTTTGGTTCAGCAGAAATAAAAACATAAAATAATTCAAAGTCAAAATCGACCAAAAATTAATATTAAGGAATAAACGAAATAAAAAACGAAAAGATATTAAACAAAAAGCAAACAAACCGACAACAGGTATTAAAACTTAATCAAACGAGTAAAAAACTTTATTCACTCTAGTAATAAAACGAGTACAACATAAATTGAACATGCAAATCAATCTTAAAACGAACAAAAAACCCAAACGAGCATTAAATAAACGATGATAGAAAAAAAACGAGCAGATTTAAATATAATGATTACAATAAAAGAGGGGGGTCCACCTGTTACTCCTCTCCCCCAGTAATAACCAATTCAAGGTAATATTTTTGGGAATATACGAGTAAATCAATGTTTAATGGTTTTTTCTCTTCTTCATCAATTTTTCGTCCTTGATAAACCCCCTTTGGTCCCTGCGTAATATTCTGTATCTCTTTCTATTCTAGGTGACCTGGGTTTCTACATATCCATAATAAATGTTGAAACTTTTTACATGGTGTCAGAAATGCTTTGAAAAAAGAAAGAAAACAACAACATGGAACAATGAGATAAAATGAGAAACCCAATGTATCTCAGGTCATCAGATTTCTCAATGTAATCAGATGTTGAAATATTGCTTGATGAAGATGAAATGCGCGTTGATCTGTTTAAAATTGACATAGTAATTAAAAAACTCATAGACAAGTATAAAAAAGTTTTAATCCATGGAAAACCTAAAAATGAAATGAAAATGAATGACTAGGAAATGTTTCTGTCACTCGTAACGAAATACGCCAAATGGAGAAGCTTATAAATGACATGGCAAAGGAATTTTCGAAAAGTGGAATTAATTGTGAAGACAAGGAGTTGAAGGAATTATTCATAAGAAACAAAAATAATTTTTTTATGGTGGGATGATACAAACTTGAAGCAAAAGAGAAGACTCGTGAAATATATGCTCCAAATCAGACGTTGGAATATTGACTCCGATTGGGGTTTCAATCCCGAATGGAGTCTGAAAATGTTTGAAGAGTTGTGCCAACAGATAAGAATATTTAAAAAATGATAAGTGTCGAAAGAAATGTAGTTTTGGGACTTCAAGACTTCAGGTTTTGTACAATGAAGAATATGTTTTCCGGTATAGCCTACTAAAACAGAAATCATTAGAAAAATGCGGTATACATCTTAATACAGATAGTTTTTCCCATGAACAATTGTACGTTGAATGTTCGAGGGTCGGTAATCCTGACAATCTATTAATATGCACTGACAATGCGTCAGCGAAGTATGTTGTATATTAGCAAGTTTTATGTAGTTAAATTGTACTGTATATGTATATCTATCTATCTATCTATCTATCTATCTATATAAAAATAATTTGTATGTATGCATGTTTGTTTGTTTGTAAAAAGAGCGTTTGCATATGACGTCATAATAAGTATATAATGCTTTGTATATGCACAGACAATGGGACAGTCAAGAATGTTGTGTATTCTCAAGTTTTACGTAGTTAAAAACATATATGTATCTATCTATATTCACAGGTGGGACACAGGGACACAACTACAATGGCGCGTAACTAATATGGTGCGTAACGACTAACGGGTGCGGGGGGGATTGGTGGAAGCGCGAAGTGACCTTACCAACTAGGTGCTGGTGTGGCGCGAAGCGCCACGCCAACAGCTAGTACTATAATAAGAAATTGGATTGAAAAAAAGACGATCGAATGTCTACTTTCTTTCTTTTTAGTCGAAAAATTGGCACTGAAGTGTGCTTAACAGGGTCTTGCGATTTATTGTCTTCTTTATGGATCATAAAGCTTAAATTGAGATTTTCTGACCCACATGGAAAGTCACAAAAGCTTGATCTGTCAGTATAAGGAAAACTTGTTACCAGTATTCTATCATTCTTAATAATTGTAGTAATATTAATCATCATTTCATTGTATGAACTACAGTTAAAACTATTTTTATTTGTGTCATCAGTATTTGACAAATGTTTTGAGTTAAGGCCATCTAGGTCCTCTGAAAGGTTGTATTCAACACCATCTAGTAATTGACCAGCTGTTTTGATGTCTTCTTTTTTAGAGCATCCTCTAGCATAACGATCCATTCCAGAAAAAATACTTATACTATGCAAGTTTTCCATTCGTTTCACGACATTTGAAATAATCGGTAAACATAAGAGTTGAAGCCATTCTTGACGTGCTGTCATTAGATTTTGATCCTCGAATAAGCGAAACTGAAGAAATATATCCTTGGAGCGAGCGATCATACTAATATTTTGGATATTTCTTGCAATCATTGAACACGCTTATATTTTTGATTCAGCTGCTACAACGTCATTGGATTCAAGAACAAGGGGAAATGATACAAAGTTCCATTTATTGAATTGAAGATTCTCAATTATTTGTAAAAATTCAGGGAAGGTTCTTTGATATGCTTCACGAGAGAATGGACAAACAAGAAACAGTGATGGGACTACAACCGGTCCGGTTAAATTCCAATTGGCAAGTTTATTCTGACAAAACAGGTTTGTGAAAGCATTTACTTTTTTTCTAGTACTGACAAGCTTTGCTTTTTTTTTCTCCATTATAGTGTCTTGTTTTTAGAAATTCTTCAAAAATTTCATATATTGTTCTAAAACCTTGCCTCAAGATTGATTTCATTTCGATCCAATGTTTAAATTCAACCAAACGTTTTGGTTGGATCAAATATTTGGAGAACTTGGCATGCCCAAATCTAGAAACACAGCTTTCATTACGGTAGATTTTAAAATCTGGTGAAAAGTCGCTGTTGAAACCATAGTCTAGAAAGCTTAACTTTTTTTTTATTTTCATATTGTGTAGTAATTGCTCGATTGTTACAGAAATACTTAGCCCCGGTAATATAATTATAGCCTTTTTTCAAGAGACTTCTAATTTTTGCTAATGAGTAACAACTCAAAGTCTTAGGGGTGTTTTTAAAATTCAGGGGTTCCAACAAAACTGCAGACACAGAGAACTTTTCTGGAATAAGTGTCGTCAAGTAAGATATAAGAAGTTTATACATAATAAAAATATACGAATATAGAAGTTCGTTACGTAAGTAAATTTTTTAAGTGGCGTATATTTTTTACAAATAAAAACGTTCGTCAAAAATTTAAAATTTTAGTTGCCTTTTTAAGTAACCAAACAATTGGAGGGCAACTAGGCCTCCTTTCCCAGCCTTTTTCTGAAAATCGCCAGATCAAAACTAAGAGAAAGCCATTTAGCAAAAAAAAAAATTAAAACACAAATTTCGTTTTGATTATTCATTTGTGGAGAGCCAAAGTCAAACATACATTAATTCAAAAACGAAACGTGAAATCGAAACAAAAATCAGAAACGTGATCGTTTCTTACTGGGTTGCCAGCTACTGTTAAAACCCGAACATAATCATTCAAATTCATCATCTTCAAAAGATATCAAATGCAACACAAATCCTTATAGAGGAAACTTACCATCCCTTGGCTTGATTAGAGGAAGATATATTTGCTTGTAATTAACATAAAAATATGAATTAGAATCTATTCATATTTGTACTTAAAAAAATTAGATTAATTCTTTAGGGGGTATATGTTGTCTCCGCCTCTATCAAATGAAAGCTCCAAAAACCAGTGCAGCCCCAAAGATGCCTCAAAAGACTATGGCGAATATTATTACAGCCTCCATGGAACCTTTTTCAGGTTCCATGTCGGATTCAGTTGAGATAGATTTAGGAAACAGGATGCAGTTGGTCTTAGGCAAACGGTTGCATTTTTTGCAATCTTCATGTACCTCTTGCAACCATTTTCTTTGTTTATCATTAAATTCTTCAAAATCCATATACCAACAATAGCACAAACCTAGTATTTTCCTAGCCTATTTGTCATTATCTTTATTCTTTTCTAATTTAGTAGCCACAGCATATGTTTTCCCGACAGTAATGTCGGGAATCGAACAGTCAAACCTCGAATCTGGATCACAGTCTATAGCAATAATATCATCTAGCGAAACTTCTGATTCACTGTATACATGTTTTACTTTTATTTTGTACGTGTCTCTTCTTTCTGCGGACCAATCGGAAACTGGATTCATCTCTTCAAACGTGAACACTTCAATAGTACCAACTCCTCTTGCCCAGCATATCTTGTCAGCTGGATTCCTATTATCACAAATAAGGGCCTCGACTGAAAGAACTCCGATGCAAAAATGAATAAAATTCATAGTCTTGAAAGACATTTTAAAAGGTATTCTTAATTTCAGATTTCATTGTGACCGTAGAGGACAATTTGTCAGATGTGTGAAATCATCTATTGCTAAAAAAATTAATTTACTTGGTGCCTATCCGTATTACTTTTCCATCTATTGTTCAATTTCACACAAAAAATTTATTCATTTCCCAAATACCAAAAGCATTTCAATCTTTGGAAAAAATTACATAATTTGCTCATTAAACTGCAACATGGAAATAGATGAGTATTACCAGCAATAGAATCAACAGTAGACTCTCAATAATGAGACGGATTAAACAAAAACATTTGTTGCAACCAGAATATTCTGAATTAAAGGCATCTTTTTTCTTTGTGTTTTTTCCTCTATAGCTTCTTGGGCGATGGAATATCATACACAGCTGTTTAACAGCTCATTTAAAAGAAAATTTCTACTTAAGAAAAACTGCATTTTCGTGTAACACTTGAATAATAGATATTATAGACAACATCCAGGTTGCAGCGATAGCTAGGAAGAGATAAGAAGTACAGTAACTCATAACACCTAAAAATACAATCGGATTGAAACACCCCTATAAGGAAACTTACTGTCTCTTGGCTTGAATAACAAAGAAAATATGTTGGCTTGAAAAGTTTTAGTTCTTATCTTAGGCTAGAACTAAGATAAACTGTAGCATGGGCATGTCTTTTCTGTTCTTTCTCCGTAGCTAGCAAGACACTGAAACATCACAAACAAACGTTTAATGGCAGATTTTAAAGATAGTTTATGTATTTAAAAACTTTTCATAATTAACAAAAATATTTTTGAATATAGAATTTTTTTTAACGAAAAACTAAATTTTCCATTCAATTCGAGTAGCGAATTTCTATACAATTCGAGTAGCACTTCTATACAAGATCAAAACAGGATTTTTTTTTTTTTACATTGTTATAATGTAGATTTGTAAATATACTTTTTTTAAATGCAGTACCTTTTTCAAGAGTATAAAAAAACCGGATTTGTCATTCATATTTGAACCAAACTTTTTGTCTATTAGTCAAAACACAATTAGTCAGATGTGTGATTAGAGGAAGATATATTTGCTTGTAATTAACATAAAATATGAATTAGAATCTATTCATATTTTTACTTACCAAATTTAGATTATTTCTTTAGGGGGCATATTTTGTCTCTGCCTCTATCAAATAAAAGCTCCAAAAACCAGTGCAGCCCCAAAGATGCCTCCAAAGACTATGGCAAATATTATTACAGCCTCCATGGAACCTTTTTCAGGTTCCATGTTGGATTCAGTTGAGATAGATTTAGGAAACGGGATGCAGTTGGTGTTAGGCAAACGATTGCAGTTCTTGCAATCTTCATGCACCTCTTGCAACCATTTTCTTTGTTTATCATTAAGTTCTTCAAAATCCATATACCAACTTTAGCACAAACCTAGTATTTTTCTAGCCTATTTGTCATTATCTTTATTCTTTTCTAATTTAGTAGCCACAGCATATGTTTTCCCGACAGTTATGTCGGGAATCGAACAGTCAAACCTCGAATCTGGATCACAGTCTATAACAATAATATCATCTAGCGAAACTTCTGATTCACTGTATACATGTTTGACTTTTATTTTGTACGTGTCTCTTCTTTCTGGGGACCTTTCGGAAACTGGATTCCTCTCTTCAACCGTGAACACTTCAATAGTACCAACTCATCTTGCCCAGCATATCTTGTCAGTTGGATTCCCTATTATCACAAATAAGGGCCTCGACTGAAAGAACTCCGATGTAAAAATTAATAAAATTCATAATCTTGAAAGACATTTTGAAAGGTATTCTTAATTTCAGATTTCATTGTGACCGTATAGGACAATTTGTCAGATATGTGAAATCATCTATTGCTAAAAAATTAATTTACTTGGTGTCTATGTATAATTATTGTATACTAGCTGTTGGGGTGGCGCTTCGCGCCACCCCAACACCTAGTTGGTTGGGGCGCTTCGCGCCCCCCCCCCAAGCCCCCCCCGCGCGCGTAAGTCGTTACGCGCCATATTAGTTACGCGCCATTGTAGTTGTGTCCCTATTGTGTCCCACCTGTGAATATAGATAGATATATATATCTATATATATAAAAATAAGTTGTCTGTCTGTGGATGTGTGGATCAGGTGACGTCACCTGAAAAAACTGGATCAGGTGACGTCAAAACTGAAAAAACTAAAAAAAGGCAAAAACTACAAAAAAAAAACTAAAAACTAATAAAAAAAATAAAAAAGCTAAAAAACTAAAAAAAACTAAAAAAAGGCAAAAACTACAAAAAAAACTAAAAACTAATAAAAAAGCTAAAAAACTAAAAAAACTAAAAAAAGGCAAAAACTACAAAAAAAACTAAAAACTAATAAAAAAAATAAAAAAGCTAAAAAACTAAAAAAACTAAAAAAACTAAAAAAAGGTAATCTATATATATAAAAATAAGTTGTCTGTCTGTGGATGTGTGGATCAGGTGACGTCACCTGAAAAAACTGGATCAGGTGACGTCAAAACTGAAAAAAACTAAAAAAAGGCAAAAACTACAAAAAAAACTAAAAACTAATAAAAAAAATAAAAAAGCTAAAAAACTAAAAAAAAGGCAAAAACTACAAAAAAAACTAAAAACTAATAAAAAAGCTAAAAAACTAAAAAAACTAAAAAAAGGCAAAAACTACAAAAAAAACTAAAAACTAATAAAAAAAATAAAAAAGCTAAAAAACTAAAAAAACTAAAAAAACTAAAAAAAGGTAAAAAACTAAAAAAACTAAAAACTAAAAAAAACTAAAAAAAAGGAAAAAACTGAAAAATAAGCTAAAACAAAGGTAAAAAACAATAAAAAACTAAAAAAAAAACTGAAAAAACTAAAAAAAGGCAAAAACTACAAAAAAAAAACTAAAAACTAATAAAAAAAGTAAAAAAGCTAAAAAACTAAAAAAACTAAAAAAACTAAAAAAAGGTAAAAAACTAAAAAAAATAAAAAATAAAAAAAAACTAAAAAAAAGGAAAAAACTGAAAAATAAGCTAAAATAAAGGTAAAAACCAATAAAAAACTAAAAAGAAAAAAAGGAAAAAACTAAAAAAAATTTTCATCTAAAAAACTAAAAAAAACTAAAAAAGGTAAAAACTAAAAGAACTAAAAAAGAATAAAATAAATGACGACACTCAAAGAGAAAGCGACCAGGACAAAAGGAATGTTCGATTAGCAATCAACAAAGCACCGGGACACAGGGAGTATAAATGACGACCAGGACATAAGTAAAAAAAAAAACTAACAAAACTAAAAAGAAGGTAAAAACTACAAAAAAACTAAAAAGAAAAAAACTAAAAAAAGGCAAAAACTAAAAAAAAACTAAAAACTAATAAAAAAGCTAAAAAACTAAAAAAACTAAAAAAAGGCAAAAACTACAAAAAAAACTAAAAACTAATAAAAAAAATAAAAAAGCTAAAAAACTAAAAAAAACTAAAAAAACTAAAAAAAGGTAAAAAACTAAAAAAACTAAAAACTAAAAAAAACTAAAAAAAAGGAAAAAACTGAAAAATAAGCTAAAATAAAGGTAAAAACCAATAAAAAACTAATAAAAAACTGAAAAAACTAAAAAAAGGCAAAAACTACAAAAAAAAACTAAAAACTAATAAAAAAGTAAAAAAGCTAAAAAACTAAAAAAACTAAAAAAACTAAAAAAAGGTAAAAAACTAAAAAAATAGAAAATAAAAAAAAAAAACTAAAAATAAGGAAAAAACTGAAAAATAAGCTAAAATAAAGGTAAAAACCAATAAAAAACTAAAAAGAAAAAAAAGGAAAAAACTAAAAAAAATTTTCATCTAAAAAACTAAAAAAAACTAAAAAAGGTAAAAACTAAAAGAACTAAAAAAGAAAAAAATAAATGACGACACTCAAAGAGAAAGCGACCAGGACAAAAGGAATGTTCGATTAGCAATCAACAAAGCACCGGGACACAGGGAGTATAAATGACGACCAGGACATAAGTAAAAATAAAAACTAACAAAACTAAAAAGAAGGTAAAAACTACAAAAAAACTAAAAAGAAAAAAAACTAAAAACTAATAAAAAAACTAAA
Organism: Artemia franciscana; assembly: GCF_032884065.1. Taxonomy (NCBI): domain Eukaryota; kingdom Metazoa; phylum Arthropoda; class Branchiopoda; order Anostraca; family Artemiidae; genus Artemia; species Artemia franciscana. The sequence goes on from NC_088870.1 coordinate 25,670,473, forward strand.
AAATCTAAAAATCTAAATAAACTAAAAAAGAAAAAAAAAGGAAAAAAATAAAGGAGAAAAACAAAACTAAAAAACGAATGTATATACAGACCGGGACACCGGGATACAAATGACGACCGGGACACAGGGAATATAAATGACGACCGGGACACAGGGACACAACTACAACGGGGACACCGGGGGAAACAGGGGGATATAAATGACGACCGGGACACCGGGACAGGGAATGGTCGATTAGCAATAACCATCAACAAAGCTCAAGGGCAATCATTAGAATCATGAGGTATAGATCTGAATACAGATTGTTTTCCCATGGACCATTATATGTTGCATGTTCAAGAGTCGGTAAACCTGACAATCTATTTATATGCAAAGACAATGGGACAGCAAAGAATGTTGTATATTCGCAAGTTTTACGTAGTTAAAACCATATATATATATATATATATATATATATATATATATATATATATATATATATATATATATATATCTATATTCAAAGGTGGGACATAGGGACACAACTACAATGGCGCGTAACTATTATGGCGCGTAACGACTTACGCGCGCGGGGGGGCTTGGGGGGGGCGCGAAGCGCCCCCACCAACTAAGTGTTGGGGTGGCGCGAAGCGCCACCCCAACAGCTAGTATATATATATATATATATATATATATATATATATATATATATATATATATATATATATATATATATATATATATATATGTTTTTAACTACGTAAAACTTGCGAATATACAACATTCTTTGCTGTCCCATTGTCTGTGCATATAAATAGATTTTCAGGTTTACCGACTCTTGAACATGCAACATATAATGGTCCATGGGAAAACAATCCGTATTCAGATCTATACCTCATGATTCTAATGATTGCCCTTGAGCTTTGTTGATGGTGATTGCTAATCGACCATTCCCTGAGTCGCCATCGTCATTTATATATCCCCCTGTGCACCCCGGCGTCCCCTTTGTAGTTATGTCCCTGTGTCCCGGTCGTCATTTATATTCCCTGTGTCCCGGTCGTCATTTGTGTCCCGGTGTTCCAGTCTGTGATTTCTCTTTGAGTGTCCCGGGCGTCATTTATATTCCTTGTGTCCCGGTGTCCCGGTCATCATTTATATCCCCCTGTGCCCCCCGGCGTCCCCATTGTAGTTGTGTCCCTGTGTCCCGGTCGTCATTTATATTCCCTGTGTCCCGGTCGTCATTTGTATCCCGGTGTCCCGGTCTGTATATACATTCGTTTTTTAGTTTTGTTTTTCTCCTTTATTTTTTTCCTTTTTTCTTTTTTTTCTTTTTTAGTTTATTTAGATTTTTAGATTTTTTAGTTTTTTTATTAGTTTTTAGTTTTTTTGTAGTTTTTACCATTTTTTTAGTTTTTTTAGTTTTTTTTTTTTACTTATGTCCTGGTCGTCATTTATACTCCCTGTGTCCCGGTCGTCATTTGTGTCTCGGTGCTTTGTTGATTGCTAATTTATATTATATTTATATTTATATTTTTTATATTTATTAATATTTTTTTTAGTTTTCTTTTTCTCTTATTTTTCAGTTTTTTCCTTTTTTTAGTTTTTTCTTTTTTAGTTTTTAGTTTTTTTTTTGTTTTTTACCTTTTTTTAGTTTTTTTAGTTTTTTTAGTTTTTTAGCTTTTTTAGTTTTTTTATTAGTTTTTATTTTTTTTTTTAGTTTTTGCCTTTTTTTAGTTTTTTCAGTTTTTTTTAGTTTTTAGTTTTTTACCTTTTTTTTAGTTTTTTTTTAGTTTTTTTAGTTTTTTTTCTTTTTAGTTTTTTTTGTAGTTTTTACCTTTTTTAGTTTTTTTTCTTCTTTTGTATTAGTGTGAAATACTTCAGACGTCATATGCGGACAAACACGACGTCACTCGACAGACAGACAGACAGACATAACCCACAAACAACTTATTTTTATATATATTTATTCATATTTTTTTAGTTTTCTTTTTCTCTTTTATTTTTCAGTTTTTTCCTTTTTTTTAGTTTTTTTCTTTTTTAGTTTTTATTTTTTTTTAGTTTTTTACCTTTTTTTAGTTTTTTTAGTTTTTTTAGTTTTTTAGCTTTTTTATTTTTTTATTAGTTTTAATTTTTTTGTAGTTTTTGCCTTTTTTTATTTTTTTCAGTTTTTTTTAGTTATTAGATTTTTACCTTTTTTTAGTTTTTTTTTAGTTTTTCAGCTTTTTTAGTTTTTTTTCTTTTTAGTTTTTTTTGTAGTTTTTACCTTTTTTAGTTTTTTTCTTCTTTTGTATTAGTGTGAAATAATTCAGACGTCATATGCGGACAAACATGACGTCACCTGATCCACAGATCCACACACAGACAACTTATTTTTATATATATAGATATATATTTAACTACGTAAAACTTGCGAATATACAACATTCTTCGCTGTCCTATTGTCTGTCCATATAAATAGATTGTCAGGTTTACCAACTCTTGAACATGCAACATAATAATTGTCCATGGGAAAACAATTCGTATTCATATCTATACCGCATTTTTCTAACGATTGCCCTTGAGCTTTGTTGATGGTGATTGCTAATCGAACATTCCCTGTGTCCCCGTCGTCATCTATATATCCCCCTGTGCCCCCGGCGTCCCCGTTGGAGTTGTATCCCTGTGTCCAGGTCGTCATTTATATTCCCTGTGTCCCGGTCGTCATTTGTGTCCCGGTATCCCAGTCTGTAATTTCTCTTAGAGTGTCCTGGTCGTCATTTATATAGATATATAGATACAGTTTCATTTCAGTTTTTTTTCTTTTTTAGTTTTCTCTTTTCTTATTTTTTTCTTTTTTAGTTTTTCTTTTTTAAGTTTCTTCTTTTTATTGATATTAAACCTCAAAATTTTGTTTATCTGTTTTAAGGTTTTCGAATTACCTTAATCTTTTGTCAAAATATATTGAAACATTTGTGGAATTCCCAGTTTTTTTAGTTTTTTCTTTTTTTTTAGCTGTTTAGGTTTTTTTTAGTTTTTTTTTCTTTTTAGTTTTTTACCTTTTTATTTTTTTTACATTTTTCCTTTTTAAGTTTTTTTCTTTTTTTAATTTTTTATTTAGTTTTTTTTTAGTTTTTTCTTTTTAGTTTTGTTTTTAGTTTTTTACCATTTTTGTTTTTTCGAATTACTTTAACCTATTGTCAAAATATTTCGAAATATTTATGCAATTTCCAGTTTTTACATTCTAGTTTGTTTTCTTTTATATATATAGAAGATATAATCTGGCGTAATGGACAGACAACTTATTTTTATATATATTGTCAAAATATATTGAAATATTTGTGCAATTCCCAGTTTGTTTAGTTTTTTCTTTTTTTTAGTTTTTTAGCTTTTTTAGTTTTTTTTAGTTTTTTATCTTTTTTATTTTTTTATGTTTTTTCTTTTTGGGTTTTTTCTTTTTTTTATTTTTTTAATTTTTAATTTTTTTTTTAGTTTTTTCTTTTTAGTTTTTTTTTAGTTTTTTACCATTTTTCTTTTTTCGAATTACTTTAATCTATTGTCAAAATATTTCGAAATATTTATGCAATTTCCAGTTTTTACATTCTAGTTTGTTTTCTTTTATATATATAGAAAATATAATCTGGCGTAACGGACAGACAACTTATTTTTTATATATATATATATATATATATATATATATATATACTAGCTGTTGGGGTGGTGCTTCGCGCCATCCCAACACCTAGTTGGTGGGGGTGCTTCGTGCCCCCCCCCCCAAGCCCCCCCCGCGCGCGTAAGTCGTTACGCGCCATATTAGTTACGCGCCATTGTAGTTGTGTCCCTATGTCCCACCTGTGAATCGACCATTCCCTGAGTCGCCATCGTCATTTATATATCCCCCTGTGCACCCCGGCGTCCCCTTTGTAGTTATGTCCCTGTGTCCCGGTCGTCGTCATTTATACTCCCTGTGTCCCGGTGCTTTGTTGATTGCTAATCGAACATTCCTTTTGTCCCGGTCGCTTTCTCTTTGAGTGTCGTCATTTATTTAGATTGTGTCTCCTTTATTTTTCAGTTTTTTTCCTTTTTTTAGTTTTTTTTCTTTTTTAGTTCTTTTAGTTTTTACCTTTTTTAGTTTTTTTTTAGTTTTTTAGATGAAAATTTTTTTTAGTGTTTTTCCTTTTTTTCTTTTTAGTTTTTTATTGGTTTTTACCTTTTTTAGCTTTTTTAGTTTTTTTCGTTTTTTCTTTTTACTTTTTTTTTTAGTTTTTATCTTTTTTATTTTTTTTTATTTTTATTCTTAATTTTATTAGTTTTCTTTTTCTTTTCTATTTTTCAGTTTTTTCCTTTTGTTTAAGTTTTTTTTTTAGTTTTTAGTTTTTTTTAGTTTTTTTTCCTTTTTTTCTTTTTAGTTTTTTATTGGTTTTTACCTTTTTTTTAGCTTTTTTAGTTTTTTTCGTTTTTTCTTTTTACTTTTTTTTTAGTTTTTATCTTTTTTATTTTTTTTTATTTTATTCTTAATTTTATTCATTTATATATCCCCCTGTGCACCCCGGCGTCCCCTTTGTAGTTATGTCCCTGTGTCCCGGTCGTCGTCATTTATACTCCCTGTGTCCCGGTGCTTTGTTGATTGCTAATCGAACATTCCTTTTGTCCCGGTCGCTTTCTCTTTGAGTGTCGTCATTTATTTAGATTGTTTCTCCTTTATTTTTCAGTTTTTTTCCTTTTTTTAGTTTTTTTTCTTTTTTAGTTCTTTTAGTTTTTACCTTTTTTAGTTTTTTTTAGTTTTTTAGATGAAAATTTTTTTTAGTTTTTTTCCTTTTTTTCTTTTTAGTTTTTTATTGGTTCTTACCTTTTTTTTTAGCTTTTTTAGTTTTTTTCGTTTTTTCTTTTTACTTTTTTTTTAGTTTTTATCTTTTTTATTTTTTTTTATTTTTATTCTTAATTTTATTAGTTTTCTTTTTCTCTTCTATTTTTCAGTTTTTTCCTTTTTTTTAAGTTTTTTTTTTAGTTTTTAGTTTTTTTAGTTTTTTTTTCCTTTTTTCTTTTTAGTTTTTTTATTGGTTTTTACCTTTTTTTTAGCTTTTTTAGTTTTTTTCGTTTTTTCTTTTTACTTTTTTTTTTAGTTTTTATCTTTTTTATTTTTTTTTATTTTATTCTTAATTTTATTAGTTTTCTTTTTCTCTTCTATTTTTCAGTTTTTTCCTTTTTTTAAGCTTTTTTTTAGTTTTTAGTTTTTTTAGTTTTTTAGTTTTTTTAGTTTTTTTAGTTTTTTATTTTTTTTATTAGTTTTTAGTTTTTTTTGTAGTTTTTGCCTTTTTTTAGTTTTTTCAGTTTTTTTTTTAGTTTTTAGTTTTTTACCTTTTTTGTGGATCGTCACCTGATCCACAGATCCACAGCCGAAACATGACGTCACCTGATCCATCCACAGATCCACACACAGACAACTTATTTTTATATATATAGATAATATATGTATAATTTATCTGTATAATTTACTGGTGACGTCATGTTTGTCCACTGACGTTATTATAAATATATAAGGCTTTGTATATGACGTCATTATTCGTATATAAGGCTTGCAATTCAAAGAGAATATTTAGTATAAATCCTACAATGGCAGAAGAAACAGCTGAGGAATCTATATATAAAAATTAGTTGTAAATTTGTTTGCATATGTATGTTTGTTTGTCCGCATAAGAAAATGAAAACTAAAAAAGAAAAAAAAGGTAAAAAACTAAAAAAAACTAAAAAGAAAAAACAAAAAAAACTAAAAAAGCTAAAAACTAAAAACAAAGAGAAAAAACTATGAAAAAAATAAAATAATAATAATATAATTTGACGTCATGATAAGTATATAAGGCTTTGTATATGACGTCATTATACGTATATAAGGCTTGCAATTCAAAGAGAATATTCAATATTTGACGTCTGAAAAATAAAGAAGAAATAGAAAACTATAAACAAAGGTAAAAAGAAAAAAAGGTAAAAAACTAAAAAAAAACTAAAAAGACAGAAAACTAAAAAAATTAAAAAGCTAAAAAAGCCAAACAAGCTAAAAAACTAAAAAACTAAAAAAAGTAAAATAAAATAAAGAAAAATCTACAAAGAAAAAATCTAAAAAAAAAAAAAAATAAAAAGGGTACAAACTAAAAAGAAAAAAAGCTAAAAAAATAAAAAAGCCAAGAAACTAAAAGAAGAAAAAAGTAACAGAAGAAAAAACTAAAAGAGAAAACAAATTAATAAAAAGAAGAAACTAAAAAAAGGAAAAACCAAAAAAAAACTAAGAAAAGAAAAAATAAAAAACTAAAAAAGAAACTATATCTACCTACATAAAAATATGTTGTATGTATGCGTGTTTGTTTGTTTGTGGGTTTGCATATGACGTCATTATAAGTGTATAAGGCTTCGTATATCACGTCACTATAAGATGACGCTACAGACCGGGACACAGGGACACAAATGACGACCGGGACACCGAGACACAGGGAATATAAATGACGACCGAGAAACTCAAAGAGAAATTACAGACTGGGACACCGGGACACAAATGACGACCGGGACACAGGGAATATAAATGACAACCGGGAAACAGACACACAACCACAACGGGGACGCCGTGGGGCACAGGGGGGGGGGTATATAAATGACGACGGGGACACAGAGAATGTTCGATCAGCAATCACCATCGACAAAGCTCAAGGGTAATCATTAAAAAAAAAATGCGGTATAGATCTGAATACGGAATGTTTTTCCCATGGACAATTATATATTGCGTGTTCAAGAGTCGGTAAACCTGACAATCTATTTACATGCACATACAATGGGACAGCGAAGAATGTTGTATACTCGCAAGTTTTACGTAGTTAAAAACATATATATATCTATCTATATTCACAGGTGGGACACAGGGACACCACTACATTGGCGCGTACCTAATGTGGCACGTAACGACTTACGCAGGGGGGGGGGAGGGCTGGGGGGCATGAAGCGCCTTCTTCTGCCATTGTAGGATTTATACTAAAAATTCTCTTTGAATTGCAAGCCTTATATACGTATAATGACGTCATATACAAAGCATTATATACTTATAATGACGTCAACTTATAGTGATGTCATATACAAACATACAAAATACATTTATGACGTCATAATGCTCAGGCCTTATAATGACGTCAGTGGACAAACATGACGTCAGTCGACAAACAACTTATTTATATATATATAGATGACCTGAGATTCGCATCGGGCTACGGAGTAAAAGTAAGCAACAAGCAACAGTTCGATCTTGACTTCGTGGATGACGTTGTCCTTCTCGAAGAGTCTAAAGAACGGTTGCAGCAGCTACTTGACACTATTACTGAGAATGCAGAAAATGTCGGGGTAAAGATAAACATTGACAAATCGAAGAGTATGGCCATCACAACCTCGCCACTTTTTTTCCATTGCAAAAACAAGGATCTAGAACAAGTCCAGGAGTTCAAGTACCTGGGTAGCTGAATTTATTGTGATGGAGAGATCTTAACCGAGATTAAACGTAGAATTGGACAAGCTACAGGTGCCTTCAATAGATTGAACCTATTTGGAGAAGTAATAAATGTTCATTACTACAGAAGCTTCGACTCTTCAACAGCAATGTACTCTCAATTCTCCCTTTACGCAAGTGAATGTTGGAAAACAAACACCCAGCTTGAAAAAAGGATCCTTGCATTTGAAAATATGATCCTCAGAAGAATTTTGAATACAAGCTGGCAACAAAAATTACAAATGGTCAACCTCCAGTCATTGAGTTGCTCAAAAGAAGGTGGTGGACATACCTGGGACACGTCTTCGTATGGAAGAGAGCCACCTTCCTCGAACAACCTGTGAATGGAAGCCAGACGGTAGAAGAAATAGAGGCCGCCCCAAAAATACATTGAGATTAATATATGACCGAGATGTGAGGACAGTCGGGACCTCAGCAATACCTGAATGGGGAGACGTTACCGCTGCAGCACCAATGCGAGGCGAATGGAGAGGCTTTGTAGACGCCTTATACACCACCGATGGCTCTGGAGGAACTAAGGTCTAAGGTAAGAATGCCTTCTTAACTATATTCAGACAAAAAAGTTTGGTTCAAATATGAATGACAAATCCGGTTTTTTTTTAACTCTTGAAAAAGGTATTGCATTTTATACAAGTATATTTACAAATCTACATTATAACAATGTAAAAAAAAATCCTGTTTTGATCTTGTATAGAAGTGCTACTCAAATTGTATAGAAAATCGCTACTCGAATTGTATGGAAAATTTAGTTTTTCGTTAAAAAAAATTCTATATTCAAAACTATTTTTGTTAATTATGAAAAGTTTTTAAATACATAAACTATCTTTAAAATCTGCCATTAAACGTTTCTTTGTGATGTTTCAGTGTCTTGCTAGCTGAGGAGAAAGAACAGAAAAGAGATGCCCATGCTGCAGTTTATTTTTGTTCTAGCCTAAGATAAGAACTAAAACTTTTCAAGCCAACATATTTTCTTTGTTATTCAAGCCAAGAGACAGTAAGTTTCCTTATAGGGGTGTTTCAATCCGATTCTATTTTTAGGTGTTATGAGTTACTGTACTTCTTATCTTTTCCTAGCTATCGCTGCAACCTGGATGTTGTCTGTAATATCTATTATTTAAGTGTTACACGAAAATGTAGTTTTTCTTAAGTAGAAATTTTCTTTTAAATGAGCTGTTAAACAGCTGTGTATGATATTCCATCGCCCCAGGAGCTACAGAGGAAAAAACACAAAGAAAAAAGATGCCTTTAATTCAGAATATTCTGGTTGCAACAAATGTTCTTGTTTAATCCGTCTCATTATTGAGAGTCTACTGTTGATTCTATTGCTGGTAATACTCATCTATTTCTATGCTGCAGTTTAATGAGCAAATTATGTAATTTTTTCCAAAGATTGAAATACTTTTGGTATTTGGGAAATGCATAAATTTTTCGTGTGAAATTGAACAATAGATGGAAAAGCAATATGGATAGGCACCAAGTAAATTAATTTTTTTAGCAATAGATGATTTCACACATCTGACAAATTGTCCTATACGGTCACAATGAAATCTGAAATTAAGAATACCTTTTAAAATGTCTTTCAAGATTATGAATTTTATTAATTTTTACATCGGAGTTCTTTCAGTCGAGGCCCTTATTTGTGATAATAGGAATCCAACTGACAAGATATGCTGGGCAAGAGGAGTTGGTACTATTGAAGTGTTAACGGTTGAAAAGAGGAATCTAGTTTCCGATTGGTCCACAGGAAGAAGAAATACGTACAAAATAAAAGCAAAACATGTATACAGTGAATCAGAAGTTTTGCTAGATGATATTATCGTTCTAGACTGTAATCCAGATTCGGGTATTGACTGTTCGATTCCCGACATAGCTGTCGGGAAAACATATGCAGTGGCTACTAAATTAGAAAAGAATAAAGATAATGACAAATCGGCTAGGAGAATATTAGGTTTGTGCTATAGTTGGTATATGGATTTTGAAGAACTTAATGATAAACAAAGAAAATGGTTGCAAGAGGTGGATGAAAATTGCAAAAAATGCAACCGTTTGCCTAAGACCAACTGCGTCCCGTTTCCTAAATCTATCTCAACTGAATCCAATATGGAACCTGAAAAAGGCTCCATAGAGGCTGTAATAATATTCGTCATAGTCTTTGGAGGCCTCTTTGGGGCTGCACTGGTTTTTGGAGCTTTCATTTGTTGGAGGCGGAGACAAAATATACCCCCTAAAGATATAATATAAATTTGGTAAGTAAAAATATGAATAGATTCTAATTCATATTTTTATGTTAATTACAAAAGGTTTTTAAACACATTAGTTTCCTTTAAAATGAGCGATGAACAGCTCTCTATAATGTTTGAGTACCCTGCTATCTGAGGAGAACCGACGGAAAAGAATAAACCTGCCATTATTGCAGAACATCGTAGTTCAAGCAACTTATCTTGGTTTTCAAGCAAATATATCTTCCTCTATTCAAGCCAAGGGATAGTAAGTTTCCTCTATAAGGATTTGTGTTGCATTTGATATCTTTCTAAGATGATGAATTTAAATGATTATTTTCGGGTTTCAACAGTAGCTGGCAACCCAGTAAGAAACGATCACGTCCCATAGTAAAAATACAATATCAGGGTTCCAGCGGTAACTAGCAACCTAGTAAGAGACGGTCACTTCCCACAGTAAAAACTGTAATACCTCAAAAATTCTTAAAAATAGTATCAGATCAAAACAAGAAGTAAACTACCAGAACCGCCTTGTCTGAACCCCCAATATAGGAAACTTACCGTCTCTTCGTTTGAACAACAAGGAAAATCAATTGGCATGAAAAACATGGAAAGTGGATGAAACCACGATATTTTGCATCGAAAGTATCTTTCTTCTTTTCCATTTTATCAACAAAATAATTTCTAAAATAAAATACTTTACTTATGAAAAACTACATTTTTGTATAACACTTAAGTAAAAAATACTATTAACATCTTCTTGCTCATTAAGATAAAAATAGGATTTCATTTTTAACATTAATTCATGTTTCAGCAACGAAAATATTTTGCATCGAGGGCATCCTTTTTTCTGTCCGTTTTTGTTTATACTATGAGAGAGTTATGTCTGGGAAATCATAAGGACCGGTTCAATGGCTCATCTTTAAGAAAATTGCTACATCTAGTGCCTCTTGTAATCAAAAACAAAAAGTTTATAAAATAGAGCCACTTTTACAAAAAACTGCATTTTTATGTATAAGATGAATCATAATCGTAGGTATTAGCCAGGTTGTCTCTTACTGTTCCAATCAATAAATAAGTCATAGGCTTTTCCCTGTTTGTAATCTTCGCAGTATATAGCAAAGGACATTGAAATATGGAATAATTTTTTTAGAGCCCTGGTTGCAACGGTAGCTAGTTGCCCAGTAACAGACGATCACGTCCAATGCTAAGAAATACAATAGCCAATAACCCTCTAAAAATTGTGTCAGATCAAAACAAGAAGTACAATATTAGAGCCGCCTTGTTCTAAACCCTACCTATGAAACTTACCGTCACTTGCTTAAATAACAAGGAAAATATATTGGCTGGAAAAAGAAGAAAAGTGGCTGCAACCACGATATACTGCATATAGGGCACCTTTTCATTTCTTTCTTTCTTTTCTTTTCTCCTGAGCGAGCAGGGCACTAGAACATCATAGAGATTTATTTAATGGCTCACTAAAGAATATTGGGAATAATTTGCGTACGAAGGTCAAAATAGGCTATTTACCATTATAAAAGCATGTATATACATTTGCATAAGACCATGGTTTATTTATGGTGTCTGAGTGATAATTTTAATTTTTATCTCCAACAAGAAAAAACTCCGAAGATTTCAAAATTAGTTTGATTTTAACAATACAGAGTGAACGCAAGCTCATAGTAACTGGTATATTAGTTAACTAGCTGTTGGTGTGGCACTTCGCGCCACACCAACACCTAGCTGGTGGGTGCACTTGGTGCCCCCCAAGCCTCCCCGTGCGCGCAAGTCGTTACGTGTCATATTAGTTACGTGCCATTGTAGTTTTGTCACTGTGTCCCACCCGTGAATATAGATAGATATATATTTCTTTTCAAATACATAAAACTTGCGAATATACAACATTCTTTGCTGTCCCATTGTCTGTGCATAAAAATAGATTGTCAGGTTTACCGACTCTTGAACATGCAACATATAATTGTCCATGGGAAAACAATCCATATTCAGATCTATACCGCATTTTTCTAATGATTGCCCTTGAGCTTTGTTGATGGTGATTGCTAATTGAATATTCCCTGTGTCCCTGTCATTATTTATATATCCCCCTTTGCCATTTTGGCGTCCCTGTTGTAGCTGTGTCCCTGTGTCCTGATGTCCCAGTCGTCATTTGTGTCCCGGTGTCCCAGTCTGTAACGTCATAAAGCCTTCAATGGCTCTGGTGGTGCAGCCAATTTCGAAAGTTTAACTTTTCCTGAGGCGCAACACATTCCCATTTTTTCTCCATTAAATTTCAAAGCCTTTCAATAGGGACACATTTTAGACATAGTCTCGATTTGAACGCATCTACTCAAGCTATAATCATCGACTGGGCTGTACCTGAATGCCAGGCGATAATTTTGACGCTGCTCTTGTAATTCCTCTGCACACTTTCTTTTGGCATTATCTTTTTGAGCCGCAATCCTGTTTTCACATTGTTCCTGTGATTCCTTGGCATACTTTCGCGTTGCTCTCGTGGTTCCTCGACACGCCTTCGTTGACGTAAATTCATTCTAAAGCTCAACAATTTCTAATAAACCTCAAACTATGGCTTTTCTGTTTTAAGGTTTTCAAATTACTTTAATCCATTGTCAAAATATATTGAAATATTTGTGTAATTACCAGTTTTTTACATTTAAAACAATTTTTTCCTCGGCATAATTTTTTGGTAATATCTCTTTGAGCTGCAAGCCTGTTTTTACACTGTTCTTGTGATTCCTCGTCACGCTTTTTTTGGCATTATTTCTTTGAGCTGCAAGCCTGTTTTCACGTTGCTCTTGTGATTCCTCGGCACGCTTTCTTTTGTTACTTTATCTTTTAGCCGCAACCCGTTTTTAAGTTGCTCTTGTTTGGTATTATCTCTTTGAGCCGCAAGCCTGATTATTTCCTGTAATGACGTCATATACAAACATACAAAATACATACATGACGTCATAATGCTCAATACTTTTGCAATAGAGACAAATCTTAGACACATTCCCGATTTGAACACATCTACTCAAGCTATAATCATCGACTGGAACCTGAATGCCAGGCGATAATTTTCACGTTGTTCTTGTGATTCTCGACACACCTTCTTTTGTTTACTTTCTCCTTCAGCAGCAAGTCTGGTTACGAGTTACTCTGGTAGTTTCTCGACACACCTTCGTTGACGTAAATTGTACATTCCTAATCTGGCCCTTTCTCTTTGAACCACAAATCTGGTTCTGCTTTTTCGTAATATTCTATCTTTTTCAATGTTTTTTAATTTGTCAATGTTCATTCTAACATTGACACTTGGAAAAATCCTTACGTTTCAAACATGCTAAAGCTCAACTTTTTCATTTTTTTTTTTTAGTTCTTTATTTTTTCTTTCTTTTTCTTTCGTGTTTGATTTTTTATTTTTTCTTATTTTTTATTTTTTTTTTCTTTTTAGTTTTTTTTCTTTTTTTAGTTTTTCTAAAACCAAATAGCGAATCAAAAACGTTCTCACTGGGAACTTGAGTCCCCAATACCATCTTTACAATTTTTATTCTTCTGGGCTAAGACCCCGCTAGAGATGAAACAAAGTAGTAAAATAACAACCGTTTTGAGGTTTTGTCCGAAATACAACCACAACCAAGATCGAAAAATAGCCAAAATACGAAGATGAAATAAAGTAAAAAAAAAAAAATAAATAACCTTTGAGGTCATATCCAAAATACAACCAAAAAGAATGAAAAAACTGGGATGAAATAAATCAGTAGCGTGATAACCTTCAAGAGGATGTGTTTAAAACACAACCACGTTCAAAATAAAAACAAAATGCAGGATGAATAAAGTATTAAAATAACAACCTAACAGACTTGACTATAACAATAAGACATCTAATTAGTTGAGCCCGAAATACAAAACTGAATTCTGACATGGACCATTTTTAAAAACCGAATTAATAGTTTTTCTTGCCAGGAGAGTGAAATATGCAGTTTTTCAAAGGTGAACTGCCATTGAAAATCTCCTCAATTATCTAGCACTACCTTTTGTTACTACTTTATCTGAGCTTTTCTACAAGTCAACGACAGTAATTAAGCAACGTGAGTTGTTGATGGACAATGAGTAAATTATTTTCTTAGACATTACTAGCTTTCTATAAATTAAAAAGTAACTGCCTAGAGTTTAGAAACAACAAACAAAAACATAAAATTCACAGAATGAGAAGTGGCGGGCAAAACCGTGATATACGAAGCATACCTTCCAATAGAAGAATCAAATCAAATATACAGTGTTTTACAGAAGCTGCTATTGGAAACCTCCGGCCCCGCTCCAACAGACACCCTTTTGACAGTTGTCCTTTCAGAGCTGGGTAAAATAGCCATCTTATTTATCATTGATGGCAGCTTTTAAATAGCAAAAAGCATAAAAGAAAATTGACACGTATCTTTTTAGTTTAGTCAGCAATATAAAAATTTTGTTTTGACATAATTCATTTCCAAAACTAAACACAGGTCAAAAGAATTGAGAAAGCAAAAAAATATCTAGAATACATTTTGTTGTTGAGAGGGTGAAATAGGTGGCTCATTAAAATTATACTACCATTGGAAATCTCCTCAATGCTATAGCATTAACTTTCATCACTAATCTATAGACAAAGCTACGATGTTATGGATAGAAAAAAAATAGTAGAGAAAAAAGAAAGAAAAAAATTGTTCCAACGAGAAAAACAAATTTATGGCAATATGTTATCCATCAGGTCCAATCAAAAATGACAATATCCCAGATAGGTTTTAGTTGGAAGATATTTCCTAAGCGCTTGAGCCCAATAAAACGAGTGGACAATGGTGTTAACCTGAGGGAAGAAGATTTTGAAGATATGTTTTTTTAAGTACTGACATAATTACCTCCCACCTGTATCTTTTTGAATTGGGGCCTTGCAATAAAGCCATGATAGTCTTCTTTCACACAAGCAAAGGGTTATCAAATTACCTCCAAGGGTAATTGGAGGGCAGCCAGCCTCTCTCTCTCAATCATCTCTTTTCCCCCAGAGACATCCAATCAAAATTTTGAGATAGTCATTCAGTTCAGCTAAGTTGATTTGTCCAATAACTATGTCTCTGGGGAAGTGAAACCCAGAGCCTCTGCGGTTAGGGCTGTAAGCTTTTGAATTTGCCCATGATTTTCTTAGTTACTTAAACTTAAGACTTTCCACACTGGTCGGCACATGAGTCGGCAACGATACCCTTCCACGATGTCCTCTCTAGTGTTTTCGGCCAAGCTACATCAAGAGATGTTCTTGAGAACTGTCTTTTTCTAGGCATCTTCCAAGTGTAGCCTTCTGTCATCCGTGCCATCGAACTCCTGGAGAAGGCTAACACAAAACATCATAAAGCAGACGATTGCTGCCTATTTTAACCATGTGTCCCCAATATCGCCACCGACTGCTTATGACTTTATCTACCACGAGTGGCTGTTTAGTCTTCTCTCTAATGAATGAGTTGGTAGTTTTGTCCGTCCAGTTGTTCCCGAGATTCCGTCGGAGCTAACTATTTTCAAAACTTGCTGTTTGGTCAGCACCCAGCTTTCAGACTATTAGTACTGACAGGACATTACTAATGGATAAAACACTTACAAATCCGTTGCAAAACACAAACCGAAACTTACAATAGTGTTACCCACTGAGAGTTTTCACTTTACGGGATACAATTGAAATCCGAGAGATCTTGATATAAAAACGGATCATGACATGAAAAGGAGTTATTAAAAAGAAAACTGAAAGGAGCTCATTAAAAGGAAATCGAAAATTGTGCACAGTTCTGTATTTTTCTGCATAATTTATAATTGAGGAGGATAAACAGATTTTGTGCAGTTGGTTTGAGGTGTCTGAACCTCAAAAAGTGCTTTTTTATACTTAATTTTTCAAAACTTGCGACAGTCTTCAGATAAACATAGAATGAGGTTAGGAAAGGGTTAGGAGGGGGTAAAAACTAATCTATAATTTCCTTTTATTTCAAGGAAGAGTTTGGACTAAGTCTGTGACATGGGTGATGCGGGGTAATATACAATTTACTGCAGAAGCAAATTGTAACATCAACGGTTAAATTCGTTTGCTTGTTGGAATATAAGGTGGAGATAATTGCATTCGTATTTGAACGAAATATTTTTCACTTTCTCATTTATAAGCATTTTTGACGTATTCTCATTTCCCTAAGGTTATTGCCCCCTCCCCTTTATAAATGTCCATTGGACACATCCATGCAAAAGAGGTTTTTTTCTTCGAGGAAATCACCTTGAAAACCATGTAAACGGAAATGATGGGCTAATAATTGCTTTTTATGTTATAGATATCTCCCTTTCGAATGAGTATTGGGGAACCTACTAATTCAGAGAATATTATCATTCTTAAAGCATCGTAAAAACGTTAAAATTGAGTATCAATAACTGAAGGAAGTGAAGGAGGATGTAGTAGTCATCCTCAAGTTTAATAGAGGCTTTGATTAAACAGTTCATAGTAATTTTAATACCAATAGTTTCATCAAAAGAATTGAATTTTAATGCTGATTTTAAATATACGTTTCATCAGGTTTAGTCTTACCCATCAAAAGTTACGAGCCTGAGAAAATTTGCCTGATTTTAGAAAATAGGGGGAAACACCCCCTAAAAGTCACAGAATCTTAACGAAAATTACACACTCCAATTCAGCGTACGAGAAACCCTTTACAGTAGAAGTTTCAAGCTCTATCTACAAAATGTGGAATTTTGTATTTTTGCCAGAAGACAGATTACAGATGCGTGTATATGCATATTTTTTTTTTTCAGGGGATGATCGTTTCGACCCAGTGGTCCTAGAATGTCATGAGAGGGCTCATTCTAACGGTAATTGAGAGTCTTAGTGCCATTTTTAAGTGAACAAAAAAATTGGAGGGTAGCTAGGCCCCCTCCCACGGGGACCTAGGTCATTCCTCTAAAAAGTAGAGTTGTGACAAAGAGTCGAACTTTAGCGTAAAGAGCGGGGTGTTGAAGAGGGGACAACGCCTTTCATATACAGAATTTCTGTTTGTTCTAAGTTTTAGTGTCGTTCCTTACTTACGGTTAAAAAAAACCATATTTTTCTTATTTAATCAAACAATTGGTTGTAACGAACTGTAGTAAGGAGCGACCCAGCTCAATAGTAACCAAAACTCTAAAAAATGAAATTTTGATACCAATAGCTACATCAAAAGAATCGCATTTCAATGCTGCTTTTAAATATATTTAAATATATAAGTTTCATCAAGTTTAGTCTTACCCATCAAAAGTTACGAGCCTGAGAAAATTTGCGTTATTTTAGAAAATAGAGGGAAACACCCCCTAAATGTCATTTAATCTTAACGAAAATCACACCATCAGATTCAGCGTATCAGAGAACTCTACTGTGGAAGTTTCGAGCTCCTATCTACAAAAATGTGGAATTTTGTATTTTTTGCCACAAGGCAGATCACGGATGCGTGTTTATTTGTTTTTTTGTTGTTTTTTTGTTGTTTTTTTTCCCAGGGGTGATCGTATCGACCCAGTTGTCGTAGAGTGTTGCAAGAGGGCTCATTCTAACGGAAATAAAAAGTTCTAGTGCCCTTTTTAGGTTACCAAAAAAATTGGTGGGCACCTAGGCCCCCTCCCACGCTTATTATTTTCCCAAAGTCAACAGATCAAAATTCTGAGATAGCCATTTCATTCAGTGTAGTCGAAAAACCTTATAACTATGTCTTTGGGGACGAATTACTCCCCCACAGTCCCCGTGGGAGGGGCAACAAGTTACAAACTTTGACCTGTGCTTACATGTAGTAATGGTTATTGGGAAGTATACAGGTTTTTTCAGGAGGATTTTTTTTGGTTGGGGGGGGGGGAGGGGTTGAGAAGAGAGGGATATACTGGGGGAACTTTCCATCGAGAACTTGTCATGGGAGAAGAAAATTTCCATGAAAGGAGAGCAAGATTTACTAGCATTATTAAAAAAAAAAAAAAACAATTAAAAAATATATGTGAAAAAGCTTTTTCAGCTGGAAGTAAGGAACAGCAATAAAACTTAAAACAAACAGAAATTATTACCCATATGAGGGGCTCACCTCCTTCTAATACCTCGCTCTTTACGCTAAAGTATTTTTAGTAATTTCAACTATTTATTCTACGGCTTTTGTGATTCAGGGGTCATTCTTAATGAATTGGGATACAATTTAAGCTTTAGTGTAAAGAGCGAGGTACTGACGATGGGGCGAATCCCCTCATATATGTAATAAAAACATGAGAATACAAATGTTCTTTACGTAAGCTAATTTATAAGTTACGTAAATCTTTTGCCAATAAAAATATTCGTAAAAAATTAAAAGTTCTAGTTGCTTTTTTAATTAACCAAAAAATCGGAGGGCAACTAGGTTTCGTCTCCCGCTCTTTTTTTCTCAAAATCATTCGATCAAAATTACGAGAAAGCTATTTAGCAAAAAAAAAATATACAAATTTTCGTTTTGATTATTCCTCTGCGGAGAGCCAAAATCAAAACATGCATTGATTCAAAAACGTTCAGAAATTAAATTAAAAAAAACAAGTTTTTTTAACTGGAAGTAAGGAGCGACATTAAAACTTAAAATGTACAGAAATTACTTCGTATATGAAAGAGGCTACTACCTCATCAACGCCCCCCTCTTTACGCTAAAATTTTTTACTGTTTTAAAAAGAAAAATTGAGAGAAAGAGTCAAACTTTAGCGTAAATAACGGGGCGTTGATGAGGAAGCAGCCTCTTTCATATACGAAGTAATTTCTGTGCGTTTCAAGTTTTAATGTCGCTTCTTACTTCCAGTTAAAAAAACTTGTTTTTTTTTATTTAATATTCTTGAAAGAACTGAAAGCTTTGGAAGTTAATCAAGCATGAAAAACGGCGCATGTAGTGTAAAAACGCTAGGTTAAGCATTAATGTAATGAATGTTAAATGAAGAAAAAAGTTTTTTTCTGAAAGTAAAGAGCCAAATCAAAACTCAAAACAAACAGAAATTACTGTTTATGAAGGGATTGCTCCCCTCTCAATACCTTGCTCTTTAAGCCAAAGCTTTAAATACTTTGAAAAATAGGGAGAAACAGTCAAACTTTAGCGTAAATAGGAAAGTATTGAGGAGGGGACAGACCCTTCATATATACAATAAATTCTGCTCATTTGAGTTTTAAGGATGATCTTTACTTTCAGTTAAAAAATATTAATTTTGAATTCTGATTATTTCTCAAATAACACCCTAAATTTGGCTTATCCTCCATTAAATATTCCTTTCTCCCGTCTCACAGGAAACTCATGCGTGGAAATAGATCCCATTTTAACTCATTCCTGTAACCCCTTCCCCCAGACAGTAAAAACCTGCCCCTGTAAAATTTCTTGCGGTCGATTCATCATGAAAAATTCTCCTTAGTTTGTTTTCATTTGAAAAAGGCTAATTTCCAATCATTTACTCGATCACTTTGGAATCCCACTCAAAACAAAAAATCTCCCCTCGGTAAATGTATGTATACTTCCCAATAGCAAATTTCAGGATCTTCCTTCTAGATAGAACTAAGGGTATTAGAAAGCATTCGGAGTAGAGGCACAGCAACTTCGTCAGCACATTTTAAAAATTCAACGATACAGTAATAATAGACATTCAATCCAAACGAGTTAAAGATGAGAAAATACCAGCACAAAGCAGGTAAAATGGAACTCAGACATTAGCAAGGAGCCCAGCTAGATAATGGTCCCCTATTAGGGACCTGATAAAATTGATTCAGGACCGGGAATAACCATTCTATGTGCAGGAAGGGACACTTGCCCCAAGAACCTCACTAGGATCTGCCTTGATCCTGGACCCCCAGGGACGACCCAGTGGCGCTGCTAATAAGATACATTATGGTTAAGGATCCAGAAACAGAATAATCTTAGGTTACTCATAAGCTTACAATATTTTTCTTTCCTTTGCAAATATTTCTCTTCTATTTTTTCTGCTTGATCACGCAAACTATTGAATAACATTGCATCGTTTTTTTTTTGTTTTTTTTTTTTCACCTAAACATGAAACAAGAAATTTCTGTTCAAGTGAATATCGTCTAAAAAGAATAATCTGTATACGAAGCTTCAGAAAAAGGGGACGCTGTATTCAACGTTCTCTTTTGTATTTAATTTTTTTGTTTTTCCATTTTTTCACAATAGGATCCCCAAGCCATGATTTTTGCTTTTTTCATGGTAGTATTAAAAATAGTACTTGGTTAAAAATTAATTAATGAAAAGAAAATATAAAAAGCAGGTAAAAACGTAAAAAAAATTTAATAATAAAAAAGTTCAAATTTTTCAACTTCACGTCTGAACGCCTTTATAAACGTGAAGAAACAGAAAAAAATAAACAAATAGATGGTGTTCATAAATATTTCCCCCATCTTTAGTTTTTCATTTTGTAGCAGGAAGCCTATGTCTAACTATTGTAAACTTGAAAGTAGTGAAAGTAGGTTAGATACATAATCAAATTCTCAAGTTCTGTAAAAAAAAAAACATTTCCTAGAAGGTTAAATTTATTCTGAATATTTGTAGTAGTAAGCAGTATTGTAACATGTTTGATGTTTATTTCCGTATTTCAGTGTATAATATAAGCTACCGTTTTAGATTACTTGCGTCAGTTCTTATTCTGTTTCTGTCCTCGTCGTTGTACATTTACTGTATTTTATGTGTAAATAAAAAATTTTATACTTTACACATAAACTTTATGAAAGTTAGGCACTTGACATCCTCTACCGGTCGAACCCCAGATTGTAGGTTAACGCTACCATAAGACTCTAAAGAAGAGAGCAAAGAGAAAGTCCCAATTTACAGAGAGTAAAATAGGAGAAACCTTTACAGAGAAGTAGTAGAAAGCCTTTACAGAGTGGTGCAGCGCTTTTCGCTGGAGAGGATAGAGTTCTTACCATTCTCTGGATTTCGGTCTGCGGTTGTGTCGTGAGTTTGTTTACCTTCCAATTTTGGTGGACTTTGTCATTGTCATGTGTGGTTGTGGCGTGGAGACTGACCGATGAGAGCTGTTTCTGTTCGTGCACGACCGTGTTATTGGTGCGTGCTGGTCGTCGTTTGACTTTGGAAGTTGAGAGCTGTTGCTGTTTTCGTCGGCGGGGATTCCAGGTTCTAGTTCCAGCATTGTTTTTGGGTTCCCGATCCAGAATCCAGTTTTAGGGAAAAAAAATGAAGAACGTCGAAGGACAATTTATGATTATAAGTCTTGCATTTTAATCTGTGCCTTGGTTTTACAGCTTTGACTTAATCAATTTCTTTTAGTAATTTTTTTTTCTTTTAAAAAGAGCGCAACTCCGACTTTAGATCCTGATTTTGATAGAGATATTGCTTCATTATTTTTGAAAGAAATAAAAAGTAAAGGTTTAAAGCCCTTTTGAATTTTGACGCTTCAAGTCAGGATTATAATCCAACTTCAGTCGTAAAATTTTTAACAAATGTGTGCAATTTAATGGCCAAAGAAAGTGTCAGTGTAAATATGGGAGATATTTCGGGGGATAATATAACTGATACACCTATCGAGGGTAATAGCAACAACGGTAATATAAATCAAAGTAATCAAAGTCAGTAATAGATCCCCTATTGAAAACGCACTTCTTGAAGAAAAGCAGGAATTTTATCAGCAACCGTAGATGCTGAATTCGGACAGAACAGATTAAAGGATTCCGTCAGAACTGTACTGACGTAAAACGTGACCAGGGGAGAGGTAGTTTTTTTTGTATAGGATGGAAGAGTTATATTAGTATTTTAGACAGACATTTTAGTCGAAAAAAGAAATATGATGAGAAATTTATTATATGGCACTGAGTTTGAGAGGTGCAGTGTCGAGCGAGATGAGGCTGGTGAAGGGGCGAACTATGGTTGACCGAAGGACCAGATAACTGATAATTTATTAGGCACTGACGTAGTAAGGCGTTGTGTTGAGAGAGATAGGGCTGGTGAAAGGGCGGACTGCAGTCAACCAAGGGACGAGGAATATCTGGAAAGGGCTGAAATGATGAAAAGGAGTTCCACACATGGGATATTTGCCAACAGGTCGGAAAAGAGTTCCGTACCTGGGGAGTTAAGGGCTGACATGGTGGAAAGGAGTTCCACACATGGGATATATGCCAACAGGTCAGAAAAGAGTTCTGTACCTGGGAGTTAAGGCATGACATGGTGGAAAGGAGTTCCACACCTGGGATACATGCCGACAGGTCAGAAAAGAGATCCGTACCTGGGGAGAAAGGAGTAGATAGCGGTTTTGGGTCTTTGCTGTTAAGTGTTTTTGATGGCCTATTTCCGAGTAATGGTGTTCTTTATTGTTATCCGCTAGGAGGAGTTGGCAAGGACAAAGGGATCCCTAGAACAGCTAAATTAGTCTTGCCAAGTGTCCTAGTAGAAATAGCAATAAAATTGGCTAATGATCGCTTACTCATTGGTAGTCACATGTCTATGGAGAAAACATTAGACCGAGTGAGCCATATTTTTATATTTGAGAGAATGAGCACTAGAGTTCGAGCGTATTGCGAAAACTTCAATTTGTGCTTGCGTAGAAATAAAATGTATATGTCAAACTACTTGTAGGAAAAGAAGCAATAAGCCTCCGGATTATTATAGATAGTATTGAAAATTATTATCATGGAGATAAGTAGAGTAAGCCTAATATAGAGATTAGTAAGAAATGGATATTGTATTGCAGTATAAATGGTGTTGGGAATAGAACTCAAAGTTAAAAAAGAGGATGTAGATAGAGAAATCCTTTTTTTCAAAGGATTTTGAAAACCCGGGGGAAAATCTGTAAACTTTGGAAAGTAGTGAAAGTAGGTTAGATTCATAATTAAATTCTCGAGTTCTGTCAAAAAACCCATTTCCTAGATGGTTACATTAATTCTGAGTATTTGCAGTAATTCCCAGTATTGTCACATGTTTGATGTTTATTTCCTTGTTTCAGGAATAATATAAGCTACCGCTTTAGATTACTTGAGTCAGTTCTTATTCTGTTTCTGTCCTCGTCGTGTGTACATTTACTGTATTATATGCGTAAATAAACATTTTTATACTCTACACATAAACTTTATGAAAGTTAGAGACACTTGACATCTTCTATCGGTCGAATCCCAGATTGTAGGTCAACAATACCATAAGACTGTAAAGAAGAGAGCACAGAGAAAGTCCCAATTTACAGAGAGTAAAATAGGAGAAACCTTTACAGAGAAGTAGTAGAAGGCCTTTCTACTATGACCCCTAAGTTCAAACAGGCAAATCATTGGTGTCTGAATTCTTAGAGCCTAGTTTATTAAAGTTTATAAGTTACATTTCTTCCATAAAATTTGGCGATTAATTTTCAAATGAAATTAGGGTTTCTGTGTTAAACTCTCAAGTGCATAAACACAGAGTATGTTTGCCAGACAGGTGTCGCGTTTCTCAGGCAATTTTTTTCTGTAACACGAATAAGCTGCTTTTATCTTTCGGGCTGTCTGAACTTGCAACGAAGGATCCAACTTTTGCTCATAGCATCGAAGATAAAATTAGAATGTCTTTTCATTTAGTCTTGGAAAACTTAACGAAGGATTTGCATATCGTCTGTTGTAGTTGCAATCAAGTTTGTCCAAAATTAATGAAATTTTATACCCCACCTGCTAACGCCCGTCAATCAAATCAATTTTTTGGGTTCTACTCATTCAATTTCTGGTACTCGAAGACGGATTTAAATTTCACTTGAGAGTTTCGAAAGATAAAATTAGATTCCTTTTATATTTAGTCTTGGAAAACTTAACCGAAGGATTTGCATATCGTTTGTCGCAAATGTAATCAAGTTTGCCCAGACTCAATGGATATTTATTCCAAATTTAATGGAAACTAATAGTTGATATTAATTATAAAAAAAATCCCAGTGTACTTTTTTCATTATTATAATATTAAATTATTATGGCATACATTTTTCATTTCAAAAAGTGTTTATGTCTTGTTTTTACTTGTAGAAATAGCTGAGAAATGACTATTAGTAACACAATTGTCTTAACCGAGTCTTAAGCATGAGCTCTAACATTTGAAGATAAAGCCTTAAATTAATTTTCATGTATTGGTCTTTTCATTCTTTGCTCTTTTCATTTATTTATATTTAACGTCTTACTACCGGCTATATCATCTTTTTGAATATGATTGCACATTTATAATTCCCTACTGTTTAAAAATTACAACCACCGCACAAATTTTAATTCAGTTGTTTTGTTGAAATTTTTATTATTCAGTATATTAAACTTTACCTCAGAATTTTTCTAACTGTATGTAAACAGAATTCCACAAAAAAAAATTTCAAATGGTTATTATTTAATGACACCGCATGTTTGATAGGAAGATGCTTAAAAAATGGTGTCTATATTTTGCCAAATTAAATGAAGTATCAATCCCCGTCAACAGTTTGATGAATACTCATCTCGATTTTTCCGTTTAATAAATTGCCAGAGGAGCTCCCCAGCCAAGAAGGCACACCGTTTATATTTTTCACTCCCAAATTGTAACAGTCTTCGTGAACCCCCTACCCCATTTAAATAGTTTTTGTAACGACCATACATTAAAAATTTTAATTTCATGAAAATTCATAGCCATTTGAAGAGTCTGTGGAGATTTAAAACAACTCATTTTAGTAACTTTTATTGTGCAGTATACAGGCTCCGTAATAAATTCATATTTTGGCAAGGGACTAAGAACTGTTTGTTTGTTGTTTTTTTTTTCACTAAAGGTCCCACCTTTAGTGAACACTCTTATTACCACTTATTAGGAAACACTCTTAATACCATTCCTAAGATATTAGAGAGTGAAAGTACTATGTAAATTGCACCTGCAGAAGAAACTTAACTCCTTAAGAAAAATTAAGCGATAAAAACTGAATTTAATTTCAAGAAAGCATAGAATAAAAGAAAAAAAATAAATAATACTTAAATAGAAAAAAAATCCAAATCTTTCAACCCCACGCCTGAAAACATTTTACGACAAAAAACGAAGCGAAAAAAATAATTAAAATAAAAATAACAGTTGTTTTTTAAAATAACACAAACACAAAAAAAAACTGGTGTGTGTTTAGTTGTGGGTGTGTTTAGTTGTGTTTGTTGTGTTATTTTAAAAAATAACTGTTTTTTCTTTCGCTTAATTTTCCCCCCTTTTTCTGTTAGAAAGGCTACTGGACATGGGGCCAAAATATTTTGATTTTTTTAAGTTAAAGTGCCGTTTTACTTTTATTTTTGTTCACTACTTTGTTGAAATTAAGACCCATTTTTCTCGCTTAATTTTTCGTCAATGGAAAAGCAATGTGGTCTAGAAAATTATTTATATCTTATCCCATTGAATTCAGAGGTTAAAGTAAAAGAATTAAAGGCTTCTTACATCAAAGTTTTTGAGTTTTTCACAATTTGAAATAAGTCAAACAATGCAGTTGTACAGGATTTTGTATCTACGTCTTAGTGTCCTATTCACAAAACTACTATTTATCATTTTTCCTAATTACTTAGATTAATTAGTAAGAAAACTTCTTGGTGAAACTTACAGAAGTGTTTTCATTTTTTCCTTAGCACCTATGTCCTAATAGCCAACTTCTGGCAAAAAAAAAAAAATACAATAAAATATCTGATATTTTATGACATTTGTAAGAAATGAAAAGAGCCATTTGATAAGCTGTTCTCAAAGGGTGAATCAACTGAATAATGCATTTTCAATTCATTTCAAATCCTCTGATCTACAATAGCCCATGCTGATCCACCCCTCCCCCTTAATAGGGGCTTAGCAAATAGTTTTTGGGTATTTCTTTTCAGAACTGTAAGAGAAAGAGAGAGAAAGCTTTATTAATATCACAAGAACAAAATCAATTAACAAATATAGCCACTACTAGAAGGTTAAATGAAAATTTCAGATATGACATATATATAGAAAATATATATATATATATACATATATATATATATATATATATATATATATATATATATATATATATATATATATATAAAACCAATATATGTATATATATATATATATATATATATATATTGGTTATATATATATATATATAAATTTACATATGTATGATTACATATTTGATTATATTATGGGTTGCAGTTTGTTTAACTGAGAGCTTAACAGACACTTTTTCTAGCAACAAATCAAACGAATCCAAAACGATTTGCACAGAAAGACGCAGGGTTTTGACTGTCTTCTTCGTCAAGAACTTCCACAGCAAATGGCAGCTCAACAACAATCTGAAGAAAACACCCGAACTGTAGTACAGCTTTAACAACCATAAAAAAGAACTGACACTTCGGTGATTCAAATGTGTTTTATTATGCAAAATATTAAAATTCAAAATACAATAAAAACATGAAAGCAATACTCTGTTACTTCCATTTAAAAAAAACTTGTTTTTTATATTTAATTTCTGGACGTTTTTGAATTAACGCATGTTTTGATCTTGGCTCTCCGCACATAAATGATTAAAACGAAATTTAAATATTAAAAAATTGTAATTAATCGGAAGATTTTGAGAAAACAAGAACGAGGGAGGAGGCCTAGCTGCCCTCCAATTTTTTGATCACTTAAAAGAGAAACTAGAACTTTTAAATTTTTACAAACGTTTTCATTGGTAAAAAATATACATGACTTACGAATTAATTTATGTAACGAACTTCTATATTCGTATGTTTTTATTGAGTGTATGAGAAGGTTCATCACTCGTCAATACCTCGCTCTTTACCCTAAAGCTAAAATTTTGTCCCAATTCTTTAAGAATGAGCTCTGAATCACAAAGGCCGTAGAATAAATAGTTGAAATTACTAAAAATACTTTAGCGTAAAGAGTGAGGTATAACGAGGAGGTAAGCCCCTCATATGCGTAATAATTTTTGTTCGTTTTAAGTTTTAATGCTGCCCCTTACTTTCAGTAGAAAAAAACTTTTCATATTTATTTCTTAATTATTTTTTCAAATAATGCTAGAAAATCCTGCACCCCCTTCATTGAAATTCTCTTCCCCAATGCCAAGTTTCTCCATGGAAATATCCTCCCACGTAACTCCCCCTCAAATCTCCCCCCTAAACAAAAAAAAATCCCACTGAAAATGTCTGTACACTTCCCAGTAACCATTACTATATATAAACACAGGTCAAAGTTTGTAACTTGCAGCCCCTCCCACGGGGACTGCGGGGGAGTAAGTCGTCCCTAAAGACACAGTTATTAGGTTTTTCGACTATGGTGAATACAATGGCTATCTTAGAACTTTGCTCCAGTGACTTTGGGGGAAAATGAGCGTGGAAGGGGGTCTAGGTGCCCTCCAATGTTTTGGTCACTTAAAAAGTGCACTAGAACTTTTAATTTTCGTAAACAAATAAACACGCATCTGTGATCTGTCTTCTGGCAAAAAATGTGAAATTCCACATTTTTGTAGATAGGAGCTTGAAACTTCTACAGTAAGATTCTCTTATACGCTGAATCTGATGGTGTGATTTTGTTAAGATTGTATGACTTTTAGGGGTTGTTTCCCCCTGTTTTCTAAAATGAGGCAAATTTTCTCAGGCTCGTAACTTTTGATGGGTATAAGTGATCTTGATGAAACTTATATATTTAAAATCAGCATTAAAATGCGATTTTTTAATGTAACCATTGGTATCAAAATTCCGTTTCTGGGGTTTCGTTTTCTATTGGGCCGGGTCGCTACTTAATTACAGATCGTTACCACGGACTGTTTAATAAAGCCAAGTATTGTGACAAAAGAATACTTCCACTCTCTAGCTAGGATACTGATATTTTTGAAAAGTGTTTTCAAAGCATGGTAAGTACGGCACTGCTCATGATCTTTGAAAAATGATGGTTCGTATCAGGCTTTATTCACCCCTGAAAAAAATCCAACTTTAACAGAGGAAGTGGATTTATATGGTTTTTCCACTTCCTACTAATGTGGAAAATGACGCGAGTAAGGTATAAAAAACAGTTTTTGAGATAGCAGGTGCAGTTTGTTTTTATCTCAGCAGTAATAGGTTTGGATAGGCTTTACAATTGCTTTATCTTATAAAGTATTAATGCATGTGAAAGAAGATTTTTTTTCCTGACGTTTAGCAATGATAAGCCTTTGTTTTGTATAAAAGCATCGTCTTCAGAGAAAAAAAACATAATGAGTTTTTTTTTCTTAGATTTTAGCCTTACAAAGGGAAAAAAGGCTTAATAAGAAGTTGTATCTATTTGTGTTGAGGAAAAAGAATTAATAATTTATTTCTTTGACGCATACATTTTTGAAAATTATCTTATTTTTCCAACCCTACTTGTAGCAAAAGAAATACCGCCTTCGGATATCTTTGCATTCTTTGTATATTCGATTCAATATTATTGTTGACTATTTATCGAAACAGAATATTAGTGGGTCAGAGAATTAATAATAAAATCCCACAGATAGTACTACCTTGCTGCTGGGGTTAATCACGGCTGAGCGATCCAGAATATAGGGCATGAAAAATTAATATCCTTTCAAATATCATTCGTCATGCATTTGATCTCTATGGGAAATTTGTCCTCTAACAGGATTTCGTTTTGCATATACGCCACACAAAATACTCCCTCTATTGACTGTCCCATTTTCTAAATTACTGATCTAAAAGTCGGAAATCAGATACCAAATTTTTTTATTTGATCAAATGCTTAGAATGTTGATGAAAACTAGTGTATGATAAAACAGCTCAGTCTAAAATTAAAATTTAAGATCTAAAAACTAGACAGGACCTTTAATCCTTTCTCATGTTTGAGTTTTTGCCAAAAAGTTTGAAACAAAGCACTGGTTTGACGTCTTACTGTGACATAAAACACACAGTGAAGAGTCTTAATCGTTTCAAATGTGGAAAATCGTTAAATCGTTAATCGTAAAATCGTTTAATCGTTTCAAATGTTTTTTGCTAGCTAATATAGTTGCGTTTTTTTGAAGGAGCTGGAATGGTAGTTTAATTTTTGTCAAAATATTGTCAAGAACACTTAAGTATGAAGTTAAGTCAAATTTGTTCCATTTTGACTTAGAATCCCACTTTCTTTTACTTGGGGATCCATTCTCAACATGAGTGACTTCGAATGGGCAGGTAATGGGAAAATGATCAGAAACTGGTACGCCAGTGTCAACGTGACAACTATCAAGAGCTTTAATATTTTTAGAACAGAGAAAGAAATCCAAAGAGATCGTAGAGCTTGAATTATGGACATAGGTGAAGGAGCAATTGCTCAAGACAGGTTGGAGAGCAGCAAAAGCGAGTAAAAGGATTTAGATCATTGCATTAGCATTATCATTCAGATCACAATTCAAGTCTCCAACAATGACCACCTGACCATGCTTATCTAAACACTCCTAGACAGAGTGCACTAGTCGGGCTCATGCACCAGTAAATAGCTCTTCTGAGGCAAGATTACGGTAGTCGGTTGGAGGATGCACGGAGAACACATAAGTATCCCAAATTTTCAGAGCTATTTAATGTTCGTCTTCACCTACCAGCTGGGTAGAAAGGCAAGAGTTGACAAGAATGGAAACTCGAAAAGGGACGGTCTCTCTCTTCCCAAAGAGATAGCAGGCATGGCAAATCGTTAAAGGTCAGTTAATTTCAGTAGAGCGTCAAAGGAAGCTGTCAGGATATGCTCCTGTAAACATAGCCCATCATTAAACTATTGTGAACTTTCAAGCAAGGGTGGCTTTTGCAATTAAACTGCCATTTATGTTCCGCGAGCACACCTTTAGCTAAGGAGTTACCATTTATTTCGCATTAGCTTCATTGCTAAAGGACAATTTATACTATAGCAAGGATGGCCATCTTAACCACGCAATGCAAATCTTACACCCATAGAGCAGAGGTTCTCTCTTGAATTCTTGTGACCATCTGTGCAGCGAGGACATTGAGTAATATTTTCAATGGCTTTGGCAAAATTTTTTAGTATTTTAAGATAATAAAAAGAAAGTAGATTTATGATGCTGGGACAACGTGAGAAATTTTAGAAACATTCGGATGGCTTCGCCGACGAACCGTTCCGTAGTTAATGCTTTGATCTTATATCTTCGGCATCAATTGAATGCCATAGCCACCCATTCTACTAGTTGTCTCTTAAAACCAGCTCAAATCCAAATTTGCTGATGCCAGAAAAATATTTTTAGTTTGTAACCATAGCATATATGCAAGCTGACACTTTTTTACTCTTTCCTCATAACATAAAACTTCGCAAAATCTATGTTGTTATTCCTAAAATGAAGCTAAAAAAACGATTTCCAAAAAGAAGTTGTTATAGAAAAGTAAATATACACTTGGGAGTTAAATCGATCACAAAAAAAATTCAAACATAAAACGAACTTGAATTAACATCAATAGATAAGTTGAACTAAAAAGAACAGAAATAAAAGTAGTGACCACCTTTCAGGTCAGACAGCGACCCTATCCTCTCGAGTCCCGATCCGAACACTTTTTTTTAAATTCCTCAAGATGCAGGTGCATGTTACGTAATTGGGAATGTTTTCTAAGAGATGAAGGCGTCTCTTACGTCATAGGGTTTGCTTGTTATGCAATAGTTTATTTGATTCTTTAAAAACCCACGAGAACTTTTTTACTCCAGGAATTCCTTGGGTTTTACCTAATAGTTTTAATAATTCTTTAAATAAAACAATCTTCGGGGTTTCTTTACTCCAGAATTTCTAAGACTGTTCTTTAAAAAACCTTCAGGACCCCCCCACCAAATTAGGATTTCTTTGGATGATTGAAAAGCCGACGAGGGCTAATAAAAAACCTACGGGACCCTGCCAAATCAGGATTTCCTTGGATGTTATGTCGTAGTGTTTACTTGCTATATAATAGAGTTTTGTTGGTTTAAAAACTCTCAGGAGTCCTCTCAATCAGGATTTCTTTCATTATTATGATTAAAAACCTACGACAGCCAGGAAAAACCTTCCGCGGCCCACTAGTTGGAAACCTTCAAGATACCGTACCTTAGCAACCAATTCCAATGGGGCCCTATCATCCATCTTAATCGGGCCCCTAACCTAACCAGCTTCTCTTGCCACCTCAAAACACCAGACAGATATCGGTATCGGAAGAGTCAAATTCGAAAATATTTGCAGTTAGGTTTCAGATAATGATAGCATCTGTAAAACAACGGAGAACTTGGATTTATTTTACTTTATTGGGAAGTCCAGAATCATGTTGGCTTATGAATGAGCCGAATCTTCCCAAATGTTTGCAGAGGCCGGTAATGACAGTTAGGCCTGGATCAATGATCCGAGTACCAAACATATGCATTGAAAAAATGGTTCATGGAATATATTCAGTAATGTAGTTCCTCTGATTAGTAGCCTGAGCGTTAGTGTCATAGTATACGTAAATGGCAATCATAGCTCAAAGTATCCTTTGTATTAAAAACGTAAGATTTTATGTTTTAGTTTACAAGGGTTGATGCGTTTCATATACGACTCTTACGTTTATCTCTATCCAATTTGAAACGGTTTTTTTATGCTTGAACGTTACTTGTCATAGCGTAAATTGAACTTCATTCTAGAAAAGTATGATACTCATCAATATCAGAAGCTTTGAGTTTGCAAACCATGGCAAGAAAAGATTGACAGTGAAGATAGCTGGGTGGACGCTGGTGAAGCTACCCTTGGGAAGTCTAATCAGCAAGGAAGACACATTGTGCATAGATTTTTCACAAGCGAAATTTTTTCTATTTGCAAGTCAATTTATTTTTGGTTTTACTTTTTTTTTTCCTTGAACACAGGGTCGTTTCGGTAAAGCAAGTACTTTCTAGTTTCTTTAAGTTCAATTTTTTTGGGGACGATCCAGTTTTGCCTTGTAATCGTTACAAATATGTTTAACTTCTTCCGTCAGGAGTTTAGCGTATTCTTCCGTCTTACAGTTGTGTTAATGTAAAATAGATATCTGATCCGTTTTGTAAAGTTTCTCTATACACCCTCCCCACACCAAAAAAATGCACCGCTTCTTCCGAACAAAATCATGGATATGACGTCGACTAACAGGCTACTTTTCTTTGATTTTCAGATTCCCTGTAATAATTGTTTAAAGAAAGAATATCATTTTAGCGTAAATAAATTATCTGGTGAAGGCAAAGTTTGAAACATTTATCTCTTTTGTTAAAAATATGTGCTGTATTATCAACTCCCTCAAGATTGGGGTCCTTAAAGTATAGTTTTACTTGATAATTGACTATTACGACCGTGTCAACCATCATGATTGAAATAGTTGATGTATTTCTTTTCTACTCCAAATGCCACTTTCAATAATCAGTCATTTAATTAGAATAAATAGCTCTTTTGAAAGTATTAAATAAAAACTTGAGATTGTAGAATTTGAAGAAATTGAGGATTTGCTTCAAATCATATAATCTCAAGTTTCGACATAGTATCAATGTATACGAGTATTAATGTAAAAGCCCGAGAAAGAAAAATGTTAAGAAATTTATACTTAGCCAGTGGTGAAACAGTTTTGGAAGTCACTGTAATTATGAATTTAGTTAGGTTGTGCAATACGTTCTTTTATAATTTTTTTTTTCAATTCAAAGGTCTTTTTTGAACAATTAAATGATTTACACTTGGGGGCCCCTTTAAGGCCATTATTAGTTAATTGTTTTGTAGAAATTCTTGAAACAATAGCGTTATATTCATATTTTTTAAACACAAATTTTAGTGGAGATTTATGGATGAAATAATTTCAATATGGAATTATGGCGAAGAGGAATAAAAAGGTTTTTTAGCACATCTTAATTTTTGGGGACGTGATTTAAAATTTACCATAGAATTAGATGAGGATAAGAAACTTCCATTTCTGGATGTTCTTCTTTTAAAAATGAAATAGTTTTGATTTTAAGACTTACTGAAAACATACTAACAATAATAAATTAATGTGATTTTTTCTGGTCATGCTTGCCAAGTAAAAATTGGTTAAATCATATCTTTAACTGACTACATTTTTAGTAATTTCTCAAAAACAATTTGTTCTCAAAAACTAATTGAAAAAGAATTATTGAGATTAAAAGAAATTTTAATAAGTAACCATTATTCAGGTTGGTTAATTGACCAGACTTTTTTGAAAAGAAGAAAAAAATTTATAGAATTTTCTTACGTTGTTCTGGAAACAACAGAAAAGAAAGATATTTTTTGTTCTTTACCATATATTCCAGGACTGAGTGAAAAAATAAAAGAACTTTACAAAATAATGGTTTAAAGGTAGCTTTAAGAGGTAGTAAAACTTTGGTTAATTTATTAAATTCTGGAAAGGATCGAAGAGCATCAATGTGGGGCTTATAAAATCACTGTGTCAAAATAAAAGGAACAAAATATAAACTATGCATTAATATGGTTGTATTAAAGTTAATGAAAACATAATTCTTTGTTAACTGACTTCCAAGAACAATAATTTGAAAGACCTTAATGTCGAATTTTTTGGCATATATTCTTTCAGCATTAAAATTTTTCACTTATCCTTAAATCCTTATTTTATTACAAATATATTACTTTCATAACTTAATTTTTACTATATAGATCTTCAAAGAAACATATTTGAATATTCCAGCTTTGACGCATGAATAGACATAAAGTGAGAAAAAAGTATATCGATTAGCCCAAGGACAACAAGGAAAAGTAATATACATAAGAAATCATCTGTTTTTGTTTTTCAGGGAGATTCCATAGGTCCTCTCACCACCTTTCTACAGGGAAAAGTATTTCTTGTGGGTATGGAATCCTGGAGTGTTGGGAGGTTTTGTGGAAAGCCTTTTCTATCTGGCGGGTATGAAAACGTAAAAAAACACCTTGAATAAATTTTTTAATGAAAATACCTCCTTTCTTTGAGCCAAGACTATACATTTTCGGTTAACAAGTGCACATTTGAATATATTTTCTTCATGTTTTGTGAAATCTCTTTGGAGGTAAATTTAAGCCACATTAAGAGATATTTTTTAAAGAAATACTTTTTTTTATTGAAATATTAAGAGAGCTCTTAATGAAAATTTTTCTTTGACTTTTAATCCTGTTTCTTTGACTGGGTGTTAAATTTTTTTCCCTCTTTGCCAAAAAAGAAAAACCTTAAGCTATAGAACGTCTTAGTCCACGGCAATTCACACCACTGTTGGAAACTATTGAAGGCACACCGCACCCCTGACACTCTCATCATTCCAAAGACATTTTTCTGATATTTTCATAATAAAAACACTCTTTAAATCCATTGATTTGTATTTTAGCAGGGCAACCCCAACGTGATGCCCCTCATTACAATTCAGGCCACCTGGACAAACTGTGGATGGCACACGACACCCTCTATTATACTTTATCACTCCTAAGACATTAATCGATTGGATCGTGTTTTTGCAAGCCACCCTCAATATGACATACCAAAACCGTTCACACCACCGTACCACACTATGACTGACCCTTTGGCACCACTCATTATTCCTAAGGTATTTTCAGATTTTTCTTGTTGAAAATCATACTTTAAATTTGTTGATTTGTGTTTTCACAAGCCATCCTAAATGTGATATATCATGTGCATTCATGCCCTACAATGTATCATACTGTGACTGTCACTCTGGCAGTCTATGGCACCCTTCATGAATCCTGAGAAATGTTCCAGATATCATTTTGCTCATAATCGTGCTTTAAAACCCATTAGTTCATGTTTTACAAGTCAACCCTTTGTGATATACCATGTCAATTCAAACCACAGTTCCACTTTTACTGCTCTTTTATCACCCCCAATCATTCCTAAGAGAGTTTCTAATTATTTTCTTATTAAAAGTCATGCATTAAGTCCATTTTTTGTATTATTTCGAAGCAACCCTCAACTTGGTACACTATGTCAATTTACGCCACTGTGCCAAACTAACTGGCCCTCTGGCAAACTATGGCACCCCTAATTATTGTTGAGAGATTTTTTATATTTTTTAATAAAGTGATATTCAATTCTGTTTCCACCGCTTCTCTCCCCGCTAACAGCAATCCCTGTTCTAATCTGCGACCTCCGGCCCCGGTTCCAGTCCCAGCCTGGTTCCTTCAGTTCCAGTTCTGCCACTTCTGTCCTTAATTCCATGGTTCCGATTCTGCCCGTCTCGCTCCAATCTGGGGGTATTACTTATATCTTGCAAGCTATTACCCAAATCTAGAATGATTCAAGCAAAGCTGTGTCTGTTACTATCAAATTATTATCAGGGATTACAAAATCTTGTCTAATATTATCTAAATAATATCGATATTATGAAATATCTTGTGCTTCATTATCAAAATTTCGCCTGATATAACGAAAACCATCCTAGCGAGTCATTTCTAGGTAATCTCTGGTTCTTCTTTTTTGTTTTTGCAAAGATTGCGATTCATGTGTTGTGCTTCGTTATCAAAATTTCGCCTGATATAACGAAAACCATCAATTGTATTATTAAAACCAAAAGTGGTATTATCAAAATCATGTAAAATATTAACAAATTCATGCAAGGTATTATCAAAATCTTGCTTTCCATTGACAAAACATTTTCTGGTACTATTAAAACCTGTGTGACATCGCCAAAATCGAAAATGATGTCATCAAAATCATCTCTGTTATTACCAAAATTTAAAATATTAATATAAAATCTTGTCTCTTATAATCAAGATTATCAAAATATTGCCAAATATTACCGAATTTGTGTATAATTTCATTAAAATCTTGTTCGATAAATGACACATCTTTTACTATTTTATCAAAATTTCGACTGACATAATGAGAATCCGCTATGGCAATATCAAAGCCACACACGAGACTATCAGTTATTCAATCCATTTTGCAAGATCTTAGTTGATATTATCAAAATTCAAACGTGACTGGTATAACCAAATCTAAAATGATACTATCAGAATAATGTTACTTATTAACGAAACTTGAAATAGCGCTATCAAAATCGTCTATGCTATTCTTATGATTATCAACATCTTCTTAAATATTATCAAAACCTTACATGATATTATCAAAGTCTTGGATGAAATTATCAAATCTTGTTAAATATTACAAAATATTTTCTTGTCTTATCAAATTCTTGTAAGATATTATGAGAATATTTTTGGGCCTTAACTAGATATTGCAAGTTATTATCAAAATCTAGAATGATACTAGCAATATCTTGTTTGATATTATCAAAATCATGCCTGAAATTATCAAATATCTTGTATTCTATTATCAAAATTCCGCTTGGTATATTGAAAATCCTCTATGATATTATCAAAACTTTACATAGTATTAACAAAATCTCGCAAGTTATTAAAACAAAACATGCAAGGTATTATGAAAATGGTACCTAATATGAATGAATGAATGAATGACTGTATTTAAAGCCATTTTTCAGGCCGTATACATACATATATAACAACAAACAAACTAAATTATATAACAATCGACTTTCGAATAACAAGACCCTTCCAGACAAAATTTGCCGCTGCTACTATATTTATTTTCGACGTCGACTTCAAAGTTCCAAGAAGGGGCTCACGACTATCCATCCCAAAAAAGCTCCCTCTTAGCTCATTTAGCCCCTGACACCTGAAAAGAAAATGGTCTAGCACATCAAGATCACCGCAAATTGGACAAGTATACCGCATTTCCGGGTGACACCTATTTTTCCAAATACTGTGAAGAGGGAGACAGTTTGCTCGCACCTGCATCCAAGACCTCAGGGATTCTTTTGGAATCCCTAATTTAAATTATAACTCTTCACCATAATTTTCTTTCACCTTATAGTAAGAACTTAAGCTTTCCGACTGGCTAAGGTCATTCCACCATTTCTGAATTTCTTGGTATTCCAGCCTAATTTGGATCTCTGACAGAAAGGCTTTTTGATCTGAGATTAGGCCCTCTCCTCCATTCCATGCATACGATAGACCTGTGCTGTCCAGTGGTTTTT
>NC_088870.1:25707231-25743975 GCF_032884065.1 Artemia franciscana
AGAAAAAAACTAAAAAAGGTAGAAACTATAAAAAAACTAAAAAGAAAATACTAAAAAAAACTAAAAAAGCTAAAAAACTAAAAAAAACTATAAAAGGTAAAAAACTAAAAACTAAAAAAGAAAAAAAACTAAAAAAAAACTAAAAAAAGGTAAAAACTACAAAAAAAAACAAAAAAGGAAAAAAAAACAAAACTAATAAGAAAAAATAAATAACTAAAAACTGAAAAAGAAAAAACTAAAAAAAGGAAAAAAACTGAAAAATAAAGGAGAAAAAGAAAACTAAAAACCGGGACACAGGGAATATAAATGACGACCGGGACACTCAAAGAGAAATTAAATACTGGGACAATGGGACACAAATAACGACCGGGACACTCAAAGATAATTTATATATATATAGAAGATATAATCTGGCGTAACAGACATAGTGTAACAGACATAACACACAAACAACTTATTTATATATATATATAACAAGCTGTTGGGGTGGCCAACACCTAGTTGGTGGGGGTGCTTCGCGCCCCCCCCCCCCCGCGCGCGTAAGTCGTTACGCGCCATATTAGTTACGCGCCATTGTAGTTGTGTCCCTGTGTACCACCTATGAATATAGATAGATTTATATATGTGTTTTGAACTACGTAAAACTTCCGAATAAAGTTACCAGTTTTTTACTCTTTAAGAAATCCAGTCTCTTTTAATACTGTTCTCTTTTCAAAGATATTTGATTATTCAAGGAAGCCGATTAACAGACAAAGTGTAACAGACATAACAGACAGACAACTTATTTTTATATATATAGATAGATAGAGAGATTTTTAAAGTTACCAATTTTTTACTCTTTAAGAAATTCAATCTCTTTTCATACTGTTGTCTTCTCAAAGATATTTGATTATTCAAGCAAGCCGATTAACAGACAAAGTGTAACAGACATAATAGACAGACAACTTATTTTTATATATATAGATAGATCGATTTTTGAAGTTACCAGTTTTTTACTCTTTAAGAAATTTAATCTCTTTTAATACTGTAGTCTTTTCAAAGATATTTGATTATTCAAGCAATCCGATTAACAGGCAAAGTGTAACAGACATAACAGACAGACAACTTATTTATACATATATATAGATAGATAGATTTTTGAAGTTACTAGTTTTTTACTCTTTAAGAAATTTAATCTCTTTTAATACTGTAGTCTTTTCAAAGATATTTGGTTATTCAAGCAAGCCGATTAACAGACAAAGTGTAACAGACATAACAGACAGACAACTTATTTTATATATTTAGATAGATAGATTTTTGAAGTTACCAGTTTTTTACTCTTTAAGAAATTCAATCTCTTTTAATAGAGTTGTCTTTTCAAAGATATTTGATTATTCAAGCAAGCCGATTAACAGACAAAGTGTAACAGAAATAACAGACAGACAACATATTTTTATATATATAGATAGATAGATAGATTTTTGAAGTTACCAGTTTTTTACTCTTTAAGAAATTTAATCTCTTTTAATACAGTTGTCTTTTCAAAGATATTTGATTATTCAAGCAAGCCGATTAACAGACAAAGTGTAACAGACATAACAGACAGACAACTTATTTTTATATATATATATATATATAGATAGATTTTTGAAGTTACCAGTTTTTACTCTTTAAGAAATTCAATCTCTTTTCATACTGTTTTCTTTTCAAAGATATTTGATTATTCAAGCAAGCCGATTAACAGACAAAGTGTAACAGACATGACAGACAGACAACTTATTTTTATATATATAGATAGATAGATAGATTTTTGAAGTTACCAGTTTTTAACTCTTTAAGATATTTAATCTCTTTTAATACTGTTGTCTTTTCAAAGATATTTGATTATTAAAGCAAGCCGATTAACAGACAAAGTGTAACAGACATAACA
Source organism: Artemia franciscana (assembly GCF_032884065.1). Classification (NCBI taxonomy): domain Eukaryota; kingdom Metazoa; phylum Arthropoda; class Branchiopoda; order Anostraca; family Artemiidae; genus Artemia; species Artemia franciscana. The sequence continues at coordinate 25,709,141 of NC_088870.1, forward strand.
AACAGACAACTTATTTTTATATATATAGATAGATAGATTTTTGAAGTTACCAGTTTTTTACTCTTTAAGAAATTTAATCTCTTTTAATAGAGTTGTCTTTTCAAAGATATTTGATTATTCAAGCAAGCCGATTAACAGGCAAAGTGTAACAGACATAACAGACAGACTACTAATTTATATATATATAGATAGATAGATTTTTGAAGTTACCAGATTTTTACTCTTTAAGAAATTTAATCTCTTTTAATACTGATGTCTTTTCAAAGATATTTGATTATTCAAGCAAGCCGATTAACAGACAAAGTGTAACAGATATAACAGACCGACAACTTATTTTTATATATATAACTAGCTGTTGGGGTGGTTCTTAGCGCCACCCCAATACCTAGTTGGTGAGGGCACTTCACTCCTCCCCCAAGCTCCCCCTCGCGCTTAAGTCGTTACGTGCCATATTAGTTACGCGCCATTGTAGTTGTGTCCCTGTGTACCACCTATGAATATAGATAGATTATTATATGTGTTTTGAACTACGTAAAACTTGCGAATATACAACATTCTTGGCTTTCCCATTGTCTGTGCATATACAAAGCCTTATGTACTAATAACGACGTCATATTCAAACGCTCTTTTTACAAACAAACAAACATGTATACACACAACTCGTTTTTATATAGATAGGTAGATAGATAGATACAATACAAATTAACTGCGTAAAACTTGCGAATATACAACATTCTTCGCTGTCCAATTGTCGCTGCATATAAATAGATTGTCAGGTTTACCGACCCTTGAACATGCAACGTACAATTGTCCATGGGAAAACAATCAGTATTAAGATCTATACCATATTTTTCTAATGAGTGTCCTTGAGCTTTGTTGATGGTGATTGCAAATGCTAATCGATTTGGGAATTGCAATCTTCTAAATTGAAAAGGCAGATCCGTTGGAATCATGGGAATGCGAGGAATAAGAATAGCCTCACCCTCAAAGGCCCTGTCAAGATTGTGGCCTCTATTACGTTTTCCATTGTTTTTTTTACGGCAAGTCGCGTGCCATTGCAAAGCTCTGGTGGGTTGATATTTCTTAACAGTATTATTGGTACGCCTATTTTTAGTTGTAGCACGTGTGGTGGAAACCCTGAAAGATCCACGGAATTTAAAAATTCAGATGGATAATTAACCGCCTCATTTGGTTCCAAAACTGTGTCGACTGACTTGTAAAGGGCTGCCTGGTCTTGAATCTTGGTCAAAACAATATTGTTGACTTCGTGGACGTCTATATTTTTGGGTGCAAGAATCGTTCTTTCACTTAGCCATTTATTATTTTTATAATTGTTTAGAATATTCGGAAATACTTTTTCAATCAATTCATTTTTGGACGTCACTAAATTACAGAATTCAGCAGGTAGTGGTATACGTCCTGAAATTGAGTCTACTGGGAGCTTTCCGTTTCCAATTGCCAGTAATTGATCTGAAAATGTTTGACCAGAGTCATCGTTTTGCAATCGGACACGCATATTTGTAGTTAATTTTAATGTTTTTACGTGTGCCCATAAATTAGAATTTTTCAGGCAAGCACTCATTTCGCTGCAGGGGTTGATCTAGGTATTATAGGTAATGTTTGCCTGAAATCTCCCGCAAGCAATATTAATGTGCTGCCAAAGGGTTTCAAAATCCCTCGCACATCTTTCAAACATTGATCCAGAGCCTCGAGCGATTTTTTGTGTGCCATTGTGCACTCGTCCCAAATAATAAGTTTGCATTGCAGCAATACTTTACCCTTCCGAGATGATTTGGAAATATTGCACGTGGGAGTTTCTGTAGAATGCAAATTCAGAGGCAATTTCAAAGCGGAATGACCAGTTCTTCCACCAGGCAGCAACGTTACGGCTGTTCCGGACGACGCAATTGCCAACGCTATATCATTTTTTGATCGAATTGATGCCAGAATCAGTTTTATCACAAACGTTTTACCAGTACCTCCTGGCGCATCCAAAAATAAAATTTCTCCAACGATGTTATCGACACAATGCATTATCGTATCATAAATGTCTTTTTGTTCTGACGTTAACTTGGAAATGTTATTTTGTAGATACGACAATAGATCACTCGTACTATAACTTTGTTCACGATCCAATTCTACACATGTCGAAACAGCAGCGATACGATTAGGTGAAGGCATTCCCAAATCCTGAAGAGGTTTGTTTGCCATTCATACGCACAAATCTTCTATAATAACTAAAGTGTAGTTATAAATTTCTGATGTAAAATCAAAAGTCATATCTGACGTCTCTAACCGTTTTCGATGGAGTATATTTTCGGACATTTTTGATTTATATTTTTCCCATAACTCTGTAGGAGCTTATGGAGAGCAAGTTGTTAGTATGATGCCAAACAATGCACGAATTTGACTTGGAGTTGACGTTTTGCACGCGTCATTGATGCAGTTATCCCAGTGTTGGTCATTCTCCAATAAATTCAGAGCTTGGCATGCACTACGGTAAGTGTCATGTATAGTACCGTTTACAGTTCTCAAATACTCAAAGGACGTCGGACCGGGTACATTCACCAAAAGCAGGCGTAGAAAGAAGCATTCATGTTGATTGGGGTGAACGGTGTAGAGACTTCCTATCGTGGTATCTTTGAAGATGGTAGGCTGGCCGTCGACTGACTTACCCTGTTTTCGACGTTCAAATACTTTATTTTTAGTATTCCACGTGTAATACGAAGGCACTTCAGTATACAGCAGTTTTTTTGTACAAGAATCATTTTTGGATAGCGAAAAGAAAGCAGTTAACTTTGTATCCGCTGGATTCAGGGCTCTTTGTTGCACGTTGGTGTCCGAGAAATAAACACGTTGACAATTCTGTAAATGTACCACTAAGTGAACAACAGCTGGACTACGTTCATGTATCGGAAATGAAAGAATTCGCCAAACAGCTTCATTACTGCTTATGTATCTTCCAGCCTGATATTGTACGATTTCGTCGATATCTTTGATTTCGGACTGCAAGCCAAAAACTGCCATGTCACTGCCTTTGTTGACGTATTTACATATGTATTTGATTGCCTTTACGGAGTTACAGTATTCAACGTTTATGTGTGCATTAAATGTTTTTGATAATAATGGGGAATATAGAACAACCCACTGGAAATCTACTTCGATGGTGGTACCGTTAAGCTTCTTTATTATTGCTATTTTACCGCCATCTTCAGTAGATCTTCTTCTATATTGTTGGTAACCATCATTGCATGTAATTGTGTTGGATACTAAAAGTCGTGGATATTGCTTTGTGCACCTTCCTTTGGCAATGCATGGTGAATTTTCGTTCAATGCACCGCAAGGTCCATGTATCATATTTTTTACAACAATATCATATAACCCCTTATCGACATTTTCATCAGGTATTTCAGCAGAAATCACATCATCAATTTGGTTAGACGTAATTTCATTATGTAGCCAGATTAGTATATGTGCGTGTGGCAAACATCGTTTTTGCAATTCCACTGAGTACATCCAGCATCACACTGACCCAAGCACTTCAAGTTTTACTATGCAGTTTATCAGTGATTTCAACTTTTGCCGGAAGACACGGGCCGTAATGTCATGTCTATAAACCGCCGATTGTCCTTGAAGTAAAAGCTGCTGTATCTGGTCCCAAGATTGATTGCACGTAAATGTAATAAATAAATCTTGATGACCATAGAGACGAACATACGCAATAGTATCTTGAGCATATTCATGCATATGACGGGGACTGCCAGCATATGACGAAGGTAAAATCGTTAATGTTCCAACGTTTGTGGTATTACCGTCATTTATAACTGCGTCTCGCAAATGAATGTATTGTTCAGAGCGGAGCTTGGTCTGATTCAGGCGGATATATAGCAAATGTTCTGATTCAATTTTTGCATACGTATCAATGACATATTGGTGAAACAATTGACGGCATTTTAAAATGTAATTCTTTTCATCCTGCCAAATCATTAGTCTATAGGAATAATAATGCATTGCACTGCATTTCTTATTCATTTCTTTGTTAGTGGCTGGATTCATCAATTTAATATTAAAGTGATAGCCGTCGGCTCCATCCCAAAAAATGATAGGATATTGTAAGGCATCGTAGCATCGATGAGTTTCAGCAATTCTTACCAACTGAGCGTTTCGCTTATGAAGAATATTATCTCGAGGTAAAAACTGATCACCCACCATAACAATTGCCACTTCGTCGATAGTTGGAGCATTGTATCTACGCACATGTTGTCAGGAGGCGTTTTGTCAGCGGAAATAACAATTTTATACGTATCAGTAGGCATCAAATCGATGGCTGTTTTGAACAGAAGCACTAAAATATTATTTTCGTGGAAAAGATGTTGCAATTGGGAAACGATTGTCCTTTCAACGTTGGGAGAAATTTCGCAACGTGCATTCAATTCAGAATTTCTATCACTGATGAAGTACAATTGTAAAAATTTTTGATTCTCGCCTGAGAATGGTAGAGGGGACCCTGCTTTATGATAAATTTGCCCCTTTACTTTGAAAGTAGGCATAAATTGATCTGGATTTTCGATTTGGGCACCAAACGACGTCTTTTGGAAACATGAGTTATATTTTCTGATATATTATAAAAACGCTTAGATTCTGACGTAGTTCCAGTAAGCAAAGTTTTCAATGGCTCTGGTGGTGCAGCCAATAGAGGAAGTTTAACTTTTCCTGAGGCGCAACACATTCCCTTTGTTTCACCATTGAATTTCAAGGCCTTGCAATAGGGACAAATTTTAGACATAGTCCCGATTTGAACACATCTACTATAATCATCGACTGGGCTGTACCTGAATGTGAGGCGATAATTTTCAGGTTGTTCTTGTGATTCCTCGGCACGCTTTCTTTTCTTACTTTCTCTATCAGCCGCAAGCCTGTTTTCTAGCTGTTCTTGTGATTCCTCGGCACACCTTCTTTTTTTACTTTCTCTTTCAGAAGCAAGTCTGGTTTCACGTTGCTCTGGTAGTTCCTTGACACGCCTTCGTTGACGTAAATTGCACATTCTTAATCTGGCCCTTTCTCTTTGAATCGCAAGCCTGGTTTTGCTTTTTGGTAACATTCTATCTTTTTCAATGTTTTTCAATTTGTCAGTGTTCATTCTAACATTGACTGTTAGAAAAAAATTTACGTGCCAAGCATGCTAACACTCAACAATTTATAATAAACCTCAAATTATAAATAGCTATTATAAGGTTTTCGAATTACTTTAATCCATTGTCAAAATATACAGAAATATTTATGCAATTTCCAGTTTCTACATTTTTAGTTTCAGTTTGCTTTTCAGTTTAGTTTCATTTTTATATATAGATAAGATATAATCTGGCGCAACAGACAGATAACTTATTTCTATATATATATATATATATATATATATATATATATATATATATATATATATATATATATATATATATATATATATATATATATATATAGATATATAAAAATAAGTTGTCTGTCTGTGGATCAGGTGACCTCATGTTTCTGTGTCGACTGACGTCATGAAGTTAGTTGTCGTCAATTTTGCTATGACGGTGACGTCATTAAAGATATTTAAGACATATATGTTCACGCAGAAATCTATTAATGTTTAAGTTTAAAATGACTGATGAACTTACAATGGCAAAAGCCGATGAAGATGCTCAAAGAGTCTATGCCAAAAAACTTGCTGCTGATAGAGAAAGTCAGAAAAGAAAGCGTGCCGAGGAATCAAAAGAACAGCCAGGAAACAGGCTTGAGGCTAAAGAACGCAAAACCGCGCAGTTAGATGAAGATCCACTTGGACAGCGAGAGTCAAAACATATCAAAACTGAAAATAATAGCGATGATGATTGGGTTTGGGATTTTGACTTGGATAAGGTCATCAATGCCTACCAGATTTTAGTTAAAAAAACAAAGGTTCGGCGATATGTATTTCATAGTGAAGCTGAAAAATTAAAAAGAAAAAGAAAACTGAAAAAAGAAAAATGTAAAAAACTAAAAAATACTAAAAAGAAAAAACACTCAAAGAGAAATTACAGACCGGGACACAAATGACGACCGGGACAGAGGGAATATAATTAACGACCGGGACACTCAAAGAGAAATTACAGACTGGGATACCGGGACACAAATGACGACCGGGACACAGGGAATATAAATGACGACCAGTACACAGGTATTTAAAAATATCGTTCAAAGACAAATTTTTAATTGTAAGAAGACAGTTGAAAGAGAAATTACTAATTGTAAAATGACTGAAGAACCTAAAATGGCAACGGTACCACCATCGAAGTAGATAACCAGTGGGTTGTTCCATATTCCCCATTATTATCAAAAACATCGCTTTGTAAAAATGATTCTTTTGCAAAAAAAACTGCTGTATACTGAAGTGCCTTCGTATTACACGTGGAATACTAAAAATAAAGTATTTGAACGTCGGAAACAGGGTAAGTCAGTCGACGGCCAACCTACCATCTTCAAAGATACCACGATAAGAAGACTCTACACCGTTCACCCCAATCAACATGAATGCTTCTTTCTACGCCTGCTTTTGGTGAATGTACCCGGTCCGACATCCTTTGAGTATTTGAGAACTGTAAACGGTACTATACATGACACTTACCGTAGTGCATGCCAAGCTCTGAATTTATTGGAGAATGACCAACACTGGGATAACTGCATCAATGACGCGTGCGAAACGTCAACCCCAAGTCAAATTCGTGCATTGTTTGGCATCATTTTAACAACTTGCTCTCCATCAGCTCCTACAGAGTTATGGGAAAAATATAAGTCAAAAATGTCCGAAGATATACTCCATCGAAAACAGTTAGAGACGTCAGATATGACATTTGATTTTACATCAGAAATTTATAACTACACTTTAGTTATTATAGAAGATTTGTGCGGACGTATGGCAAACAAACCTCTTCATTATTTGGGAATGCCTTCACCTAACCGTATCGCTGCTGTTTCGACATGTGTAGAATGGGATCGTGAACAAAGTTACAGTACGAGTGATCTATTGTCGTATGTACAAAATAACATTTCCAAGTTAACGTCGGAACAAAAAGACATTTATGATACGATAGACTCAATTTCAGGACGTATACAACTACCTGCTGATTTCTGTAATTTAGTGACGTCCAAAAATGAATTGATTGAAAAAGTACTTCCGAATATTCTAAAAAATTATAAAAATAATAAATGGCTAAGTGAAAGAGCGATTCTCGAACCCAAAAATATAGATGTCCACGAAACCAACAATATTGTTTTGACCAAGATTCGAGACCAGGCAGTCCTTTACAAGTCAGTCGACACAGTTTTGGAACCAAATGAAGGCGTTAATTATCCATCTGAATTTTTAAATTCCATAGATCTTTCAGGGTTTCCACCACACGTGCTACAACTAAAAATAGGCGTACCAATAATACTTTTAAGAAATATCAACCCACCAAAGCTTTGCAATGGCACGCGACTTGCCGTAAAAAAACAATGGAAAACCTAATAGAGGCCACAATCTTGACAGGGCCTTTTGAGGGTGAGGCTCTTCTTATTCCTCGCATTCCCATGATTCCAACGGATCTGCCTTTTCAATTTAAAAGATTGCAATTCCCAATTCGATTAGGATTTACAATCACCATTAACAAAGCTCAAGGTCAATCATTAGAAAAATGTGGTATAGATCTTAATACTGATTGTTTTTCCCATGGATAGTTGTACGTTGCATGTTCGAGGGTCGGTAAACCTGACAATCTATTTATATGCAGCGACAATTGGACAGCGAAGAATGTTGTATATTCGCAAGTTTTACGCAGTTACTTTGTATTGTATCTATCTATTTATCTATCTATATAAAAACGAGTTGTGTGTATGCATGTTTGTTTGCTTGTAAAAAGAGCGTTTGCATATGACGTCATTATTAGTACATACGGCTTTGTATATGCACAGACAATGGGAAAGCCAAGAATGTTGTATATTCGCAATTTTTACGTAGTTTAACTCCTGCAGACGAAATGAATGCTTGCCTGAAAAATTCTAATTTATGGGCACACGTAAAAATATTAAAATTAACTACAAATATGCGTGTCCGATTGCAAAACGATGACTCTGGTCAAACATTCTCAGATCAATTGCTGGCAATTGGAAACGGAAAGCTCCCAGTAGTGGGAAAGCCAAAAATGTTGTATATTCGCAATTTTTACGTAGTTTGAAACACATATATAAATCTATCTTTATTCACAGGTGGGACATATATATATATATATATATATATATATATATATATATATATATATATATATATATATATATATATATATATATATATATATATAAATATATATATACATATATATATATATATGTATAAAAATATGTATATATATATTTATATGTATATTTATATATATATATATATATATATATATATATATATATATATATATATATATATATATATATATATATATATATATATATAAATATATATTTACATATATATATATATATATATAAATATGTATATATATATGTATATTTATATATATATATATATATATATATATATATATATATATATATATATATATATATACATATATATATATATATATATATATATATATATATATATATATATATATATATATATATATATATATATACATATATATATATATATATATATATATATATATATATATATATATATATATATCTATATATATATATATATATATATATATATATATATATATATATATATATATAGATATATATATATATATATATATATATATATATATTTATATATATATATATATATATATATATATATATATATATATATATATATATATATATATATATATATATATATATATATATATATATATATATTTATAGATAGATAGATAGATAGAAGATATATTACATTTTCTCTATCACTCTATATTAATCATATATTCGATAATACAAATCATATAAATAGTTACTGTAGCACATTGACTTTGATGCTCTCTTTCAAATTCGAAGGATTTGAGTTCAAGTCAGTAGCTCGGTAACGAAATTTCTCTAAATTTTACTAAAATTTCAAGATTTCACTAAATATTTTTATTTGCGTTCAAATGAGTCTTCTTTCAATATTATAAATTCGACAAACTTATTCATCTGAAAATGTCGTTGCTTTCAGCTGGCAGTTTCTTAGATAATACCAAACTTTCGTTTCTATGTAGTATGATTCGCTCTTAACTAAGTTGCAGCTACTGCTGCAACTTTGAGATGGTAATTGTGGTTTCTCACCGAGATCAGAATGACTTTCAATCTTTACTCATTCCACCTAATTTTTCTATACCCTTCACCGGAATATAATTATTTAATAGAAAAAAAGATCCATCTTCTCAAAGACGGCTTTTTAAGCAAAGGTGCTAATTGGGAGGAAAGGTGTATTTGCCTCTTCCCCCATCAGATTTCGAAATACCTTTTTTTTATTTTCACTTAGAAAATGCCGTTTTTTGTGTTTTCATTGAAAAAAATATAAATACAATGTTGCTCCATAGCTTTTGAAAAATACACCCCACCCATTTTTTTTTAATTGAAGCCCCTGTCTTATGCCAACTATTACTTATAAAAAATAAATCTTTGCAAAAGAATTTGTAATTATTTTTTTGTAACCACGAAAATTATCTTTTTTAAAAAGGGCCAATGAGTTACATATTGTGTCGTATAAGCCAAACTATGAATCATATTTCCAATTACGATTCAGAAAAGGAGCCAAAAAAAGAGTCAAATAGAGCATTCATGAGTTGATTGAGACGTGATTTTGCTTAAGCTCAAGATTATTACCTGTCCATCAACGAGTACATCAGACACTCAAATAAAAACAGAACAACGACGAACCATTTGAACACGGTCCAAATTCAATACTTTTAAAAAGGAAAGAATAGCATATTCTTTCCATATTCTGATACTGAACTAGAAGATCAATTGCGTGGAATTTTAGTGTGTGATTATGATTTTATAGTTTAAGTATCCTTAACAAGAGAAGTTTTTTCTTCTGCATTCTTGCAGAAGAAAAAACGAGGACGCTTCCAGCCAGTGGAAAAGCAAAAATGCAATACAATTATTTTGGTCGAGATCTCCACTCAGTTGTCTCCAGTGCAGAGATAGAGAAATAATAAAAGACCGTAAAAAACTAAAATTAATTAAAAAAAACATAAAAACAACCATTAAAATGAAAATAGACCCTTTCAACTTTACATGGAAAGGATATTTTCATCGCGACAGCATCTTTTTGGGTCTTTTTCTTCTTTTCTAAAATTACACATATTTCCTACGACTATAACCTTTGATGGTGATATTAAACATTATTAAATTTTGAATGTTTGGAATCACTAATAAAAGCAGTTTCTTTTGATATTTGTATCGTGGCAAAAACTACAATTTTTTAAGTTTCGGTTTATGTTAGCAAGACCTGGTTTATACCTTTCAAACTGTGAACAGCTTAATTTAAGGATCACTGGAAAACGGGATATCCTCGCCAGAAAGACCTTAGACTCGTTTCTTGGCGTTTTTAGCATAAAACCTTACTTACTTATATGTATAAACTGCTATAATATTGCCAACTTAAAAATATCAAGAAACTTTGCAGTAATACGGAAGTAAAAGCGATTTTTTTCCTGGTTGGGTTCTAAAATTGCTCCTTCATATTTAAACCAGTCTTTTGTCTCTAATTGATCGACTACTTGAATATCAAGGTTGATGTTCTACTTCCTTTTGGTGCAGTTTGTTTTTTTTTATGGTAAAAGAACTAATTTACTAAAATTGATGCTGATACCGCCACTGTGGAAAAGATGTTCTTAAAAGTTCCAGTAAGCGTTTCTTCTAGAGGGAGATCTTTTTCAGGCTAAAATCCGCCACTGTGGAACAGATCTTGAATATAGTCGCAATTTGTGTTACATTATTTTTTCTGTGTCTGACATGGCATTATCCTTTTTTTGCATACGTGAAAAACAAGGTTCTTAGTAACGTTGCTTAATATTTCAAGTTGCCTTTCTCTGAAAATTGAATCTTTATTTAGTTGTAACTCTCGGAGTTTTATTTTATTTAACAGTTTTTTTTCTCCCTTTCTTTTCCCTTTATTCACTTTCTTTCCTTGTCTCTCTCCCTGCCTACCTCTCTCTCTCTTTCTCTCTCCCTCCCTCTCTCTCTCTCTATCTTTCCCTCTCTCTCTCTATCTCTCTCTATCTCTGGATAGATATAAAGAATCATAGAAAAACACCCTCTCTCGGAATCTCTCATTCCCTCCCTTCCTCCATCTTTCTATCTATGAATGAATAATGAAAAATTGTCCAGAAGAAAAGGAAAATTTAAATAAAGAAAACTTTCAGCCAGAGAAGAGGAAAAGACTAAATTAAGAGCAGATATTTTGACAAATACAATAAAAAGTCAACTAATATTAGAGAAAAACAAGAGCTAAGAGCTCATATGGTACTTGTGACGAGGCTGGAAGAGCCAAGAGCCACGAGCTTATATGGTATGAGCTCTAGCAAAATTACCTGCCATGGATATACGTTGTTTAATTTTTACTCTTTACTGTTAGATTTAAGCTGACGTAAAATATGGATGGCCAACTCTGAGATACAAATAATCATATTGAAGCAATCTAAACTATTTTGACTGTTTAATTTTGTTTGATTCAATAAAGGTTGCCGAGACAATATTTTCTGGCCTCTCTTATCTGCACTGAGTCGGTTAGTTGGACTATTGGTAGGCACATCTTGTTGAACTTAATGTCGAACATAAATGCTAAGTCGAACATAAATGTTCTTTTATTTAATATTTAGCTTTCGACAGCTACTTTTTTTTTATTGAGTTTTCAATATAAATAGATGAGAGAGTGAAATAACAGAAGATATCCCTCTCCATAGAAATATTTGAATTACCCGTGTTAAAGCAAAATTAGGAAAGACTCATTCACAGTTTTCTTGTTTTCAATTCCCTTCATCTTAAAAAATCCTTTATGTCAGTCTATCTGGTTTCAAAAAGTTTCTCTTCAGCGTTGCTTCCTATTTTGAAAGTTTGTAAAAGGAGGTTTCTAATATATATTTATATCATACCCAATATATATTTATATTAGTATAAAATAAATTTTTAATTATCAGATTCCGCCTGCAGAGTAATGCAATAAATATTTTAATTTGTCAATTCCCAAAATATTTTTTGACTTAAGATGTTTGTATACAGATTGAAAAGCTACGAGAGCGCCACCAACGTTGGTTACTCCGACAAGAGCAAGTTCAATCTGCAAGAAGTGACCTGGAAGATATGGAAAGCAACTCTAGATCATTAGTACTTAGGAAACTAGAAGAAAGACTTCAGCAAGCAGATGAAAGAAAGAAGTCCCTGGAAGAAGAACATAAAAAGGTAAAGTATCTGACATATCCCAATTGACTGACTTTAGAACAATTAGAAGGTCGGGTGCAAAGAATGCTAGTTTTACTGCTTCTCGTGTTTAGAAAGCTCGGAAACTTGGAGATAAAGATTCGAATTTATTTGGCATCTAAAGTCCAAACAAGAAAAAATCTAGTTCGACATCTTCCTCTGTGGGATATTATCCCTACAAAAAAGGTGATCAACAAAATGACAAGTGTAGTTGTATTTGTCTTATGAAGAAACAATAATCCCGAAAAGTCAGGAAATTTCTTATATATTTCACAGCAGAAAAATAAGCACTGTTCTGGAGGACCAAAAGCATACTTGTTTTTTGTTTATCTATATTTGTTTTATGCAAAAATAACAATTTTAGAAAAATCCGGCATTTCTTACGAAATTCACTAAGGAAAAAATATAACTATAATACATTGGATGATTGTCATGTAAAGTGACTATATTTCTGAGTGGTTCCTAGTATAAGCTTTTTTTTTCCTTCATCTATGGTTATAAGACGGCTAAAATATTTTTTTTTTGAGAAAACAGTATTTTTCTACTGTTATTTTGATAGCCTGGATATGATTAGTTTTAGATTTATGTCCGCTTATACCCAACCGTTTTTATCCCTTTGTTGGGCCTCATTTTCACGAGAACTAACGTTTTTTTAACACTTTTCTTCTGCTTGTGACTCCCCTTAGTCCAAGGACTTAATAATATAAGCTTCAAACCTATCGGAATAATTTTGGTTGGCCCTTTTTGGCCCCATTCTTAGAGGGAGGGTATGCTCTTAAACGGATTTCTTGAGCAGAGGGCTCCTCCTCGCCTATAGGCTCATGGCTGTAAGTTTCGAATGGATCAAGGACAAAAGTGTCTTTGCCTATTACCAGCCCCCCTAACATTTATCCCTCCAAACAAAATGTGTGTTCCTCTCTGCCCCTGGTAACGATCTCTGAAGATATCAGGCCAACAAGACACCCGGAATGAAACATGCCCGCCTTTTTCTAAAATAAAATCTATCCATAAATAACTGACAATTGACGCTATTTCGCAATTTATGGCCATTGTCCTAAGGGCTGACGGGCCTGACTATCTTGAACAAAATGGCTATTCAGCCATTTAATGGCTATTTTGAACAAAATGACATATCATAAGGGGTTACTTGGGGACCAGATAGCAAAAAAAGGCACAGGAAAGGGATAGCTGCTTCCATTTTTTTTTCAAATCTCGAAAAAGGCCAGCAGAGTCATATCCAGTCTAGTGAGCCCTGCCAAGTTATATGACCACCCCTTGCATATGAAGTGGTCTGGAGATAAAAAATAAATAAACAATACATGCAAGCCACGTGACTCTTAGGCAACGCCACAACGTTGTCTCTGAAATAGTACGGGTCCTATATTTAGGACTTGCTTGTAATGGAAAGAGAGGGTCACCCAATACCAGTCACCCAAGTACCTGTCAGGCCTCGGTGTCCCTGGCAGTCGCTTAGTTCATCCATATGGTAGAGGCAGTTCAGAGGGCAAAACTTAGTAGCCTACTCAAGCAGAACTTAGTACTTCAAAGAGAGATAATCTATTTGGTTAGTTTTGAGAATTACAAAATTTATGAAATTTGAGTAGAGCAGTCTTTTTTAGCATTAAAAGGGATGCTTTCAGAAATAATTTTGAGCCTTTTAGTTTTCACTGATTTTGTAAGCAAGAAAATCATTTTAAGACAACCTCATAGTTCGTCTTAAATAATAGTGAAAACCAAGATTAGAATATCGGAAGCTACAGTGAAGACAGTGGTCAAGTAGGGCTCAGAAACTTGGGCACATTGAAAGACAGAGAAAAATATGTTAGAAATTTTCCAGAAGAATCGCCTACCTATTCTTTTTGGTAATCGCCTGACAGAATTTTTAGCTGTAAGCCATACAGAATATGTGGTTCTAGCCCACTTTCTGGGGTTAATATGAGAGAAAGTTTGAAATGGCTAGGACACATTCTGTGGATGTAGGATGACAGATTGCCAAAGATCATCCTTTTTGGCAAGCCCCCTAAAACCAAACGTAAAGCTCAAAGAGAAAGCGACCGGGACACAAGGAATGTTCGATTAGCAATCACCATCAACAAAGAACCGGGACACAAATGACGACCGGGACACAGGGAGTATAAATGACGACCAGGACATAAGTAAAAAAAAAACTAAAAAAACTAAAAAAAAGTAAAAACTAAAAACTAATAAAAAAAACTAAAAAAGCTAAAAAACTAAAAAAACTAAAAAAGAAAAAAAGGAAAAAAAATTGAAAAATAAAGAAGAAAAACAAAACTAAAAAAATAAAAATAAAAAAAATAAAAAGAAAAAAAACTAAAAAAACTAAAAAAAAGTAAAAACTACAAAAAAACTAAAAAGAAATAAAAACTAAAAACTAATAAAAAAAACTAAAAAAGCTAAAAAACAAAAAAAACTTAAAAAAGAAAAAAAAGGAAAAAAAATTGAAAAATAAAGAAGAAAAACAAAACTAAAAAAATAAAAATAAAAAAAAGTAAAAACCAAAAAAAACTAAAAAGAAAAAAGGGGAAAAATACAAAAATTTATTTCATCATATACCATTTCAAAAACGAATGTATATACAGACCGGGACACCGGGATACAAATGACGACCGGGACACAGGGAATATAAATGACGACCGGGACACAGGGACACAATTACAACGGGGACGCCGGGGGGCACAGGGGGATATATAAATGACGACGGGGACACAGGGAATGTTCGATTAGCAATCACCATCAACAAAGCTCAAGGGCAATCAGTAGAATCATGAGGTATAACTAAAAAAACTAAAAAAAAGGTAAAAAACCAAAAACTAAAAAAAAGACCAATTCAAAAACGAATGTATATACAGACCGGGACACCGGGACACAAATGACGACCGGGACATCGGGACACAAGGAATATAAATGACGCTCGGGACACTCAAAGAGAAATCACAGACTGGGACACCGGGACACAAATGACGACCGGGACACAGGGAATATAAATGACGAGCGGGAATCTATATTCACAGGTGGGACATAGGGACACAACTACAATGGCGCGTAGCGACTTACACACGCTGTGGGGCTTGAGGAGGGGGGAGCACGAAGCGCCCCCTCCAACTAGGTATATATATATATATAATAGCCCCATATAAGCCCCAACAGCTAGTATATATATATATATATATATATATATATATATATATATATATATATATATATATATATATATTTATATATATATATATATATATATATATATATATATATATATATATATATATATATATATATATATATATATATATATATATATATATATATATATATATATATATATATATATATATATATATATATATATATATAAATAAGTTGTCTGTCTGTCTTTCTGTCTGTCTGTCAATTGACGTCATTATATGATGTCTGAATTATTTCATCATATGCCAATTCAAAAACGAATGTAATCAAGCCGAAGTAGCTGAGCTGGTAAAGCGTTATGTTCCAGGTTCCAGGTCCGAGAGGTTCCAGGTTCGAACTTTGGCTTTAGCATTAATACAAAAGAAGAGAAAAAAACTAAAAAAGGTAGAAACTACAAAAAAACTAAAAAGAAAATACTAAAAAAAACTAAAAAAGCTAAAAACCTAAAAAAAACTAAAAAAAGGTAAAAAACTAAAAACTAAAAAAGAAAAAAAACTAAAAAAAAAACTAAAAAAAGGTAAAAACTATAAAAACAAAACAAAAAAGAAATAAAAAACAAAACTAATAAGAAAAAATAAATAACTAAAAACTGAAAAAGAAAAAACTAAAAAAAGGAAAAAAACTGAAAAATAAAGGAGAAAAAGAAAACTAAAAACCGGGACACAGGGAATATAAATGACGACCGGGACACTCAAAGAGAAATTAAATACTGGGACAATGGGACACAAATAACGACCGGGAGATAAAAATGACGAACGGGACACTCAAAGATAATTTATATATATATAGAAGATATAAACAGGCGTAACAGACATAGTGTAACAGACATAACACACAAACAACTTATTTTTATATATATAACAAGCTGTTGGGGTGGCTAACACCTAGTTGGTGGGGGTACTTCACGCCCCCCCCCCCCCCGCGCGTAAGTCGTTACGTGCCATATTAGTTACGCGCCATTGTAGTTGTGTCCCTGTGTACCACCTATGAATATAGATAGATTTATATGTGTGTTTTGAACTACGTAAAACTTCCGAATAAAGTTACCAGTTTTTTACTCTTTAAGAAATCCAGTCTCTTTTCATACTGTTCTCTTTTCAAAGATATTTGATTATTCAAGGAAGCCGATTAACAGACAAAGTGTAACAGACATAACAGACAGACAACTTATTTATATATATATAGATAGATAGAGAGATTTTTAAAGTTACCAATTTTTTACTCTTTAAGAAATGCAATCTCTTTTCATACTGTTGTCTTCTCAAAGATATTTGATTATTCAAGCAAGCCGATTAACAGACATAATAGACAGACAACTTATTTTTATATATATATAGATGGATAGATTTTTGAAGTTACCAGTTTTTTACTCTTTAAAAAATTTAATCTCTTTTAATACTGTAGTCTTTTCAAAGATATTTGATTATTCAAGCAATCCGATTAACAGGCAAAGTGTAACAGACATAACAGACAGACAACTTATTTATATATATATATATATATAGAGACTAGCTGTTGGGGTGGCGCTTCACGCCACCCCAACACCTAGTTGGTGGGGCGCTTCGTGCTCCCCAAGCCCCCCCGCGCGCGTAAGTCGTTACGTGCCATATTAGTTACGCGCCATTGTAGTTGTGTCCCTGTGGCCCACCTGTGAATATAGATAGATTTATATATGTGTTTCAAACTACGTAAAAATTGCGAATATACA
This sequence comes from Artemia franciscana, assembly GCF_032884065.1. Lineage (NCBI taxonomy): Eukaryota > Metazoa > Arthropoda > Branchiopoda > Anostraca > Artemiidae > Artemia > Artemia franciscana. Next base: position 25,726,518 of record NC_088870.1, read on the forward strand.
ACATTTTTGGCTTTCCCACTACTGGAAGCTTTCCGTTTCCAATTGCCAGCAATTGATCTGAAAATGTTTGACCAGTCATCGTTTTGCAATCAGACACGCATATTTGTAGTTAATTTTAATATTTTTACGTGTGCCCATAAATTAGAATTTTTCAGGCAAGCATTCATTTCGTCTGCAGGAGTTAAAGTACTTAAAAATTGCAAATATACAACATTCTTGGCTTTCCCATTGTCTTTGCATATACAAAGCCGTATGTACTAATAATGACGTCATATGCAACCGCTTTTTTTACAAACAAACAAACATGCATACACACAACTCGTTTTTATGTAGATAGATAGATAGATAGATACAATACAAATTGACTGCGTAAAACTTTCGAATATACAACATTCTTCGCTGTCCAATTGTCGCTGCATATAAATAGATTGTCAGGTTTACCGAACCTCGAACATGCAACGTATAATTGTCCTTGGGAAAAACAATCAGTATTAAGATCTCTACCACATTTTTCTAATGATTGACCTTGAGCTTTGTTAATGGTGATTGCAAATGCTAATCGAATTGGGAATTGCAATCTTTTAAATTGAAAAGGCAGATCCGTTGGAATCATGGGAATGCGAGGAATAAGAACAGCCTTACCCTCAAAAGGCCCTGTCAAGATTGTGGCCTCTATTAGATTTTCCATTGTTTTTTTTTTACGGCAAGTCGCGTGCCATTGCAAAGCTTTGGTGGGTTGATATTTCTTCAAAGTATTATTGGTACGCCTTTTTTTAGTTGTAGCACGTGTGGTGGAAACCCTGATAGATCTATGGAATTTAAAAATTCAGATGGATAATTAACCGCTTCATTTGGTTCCAAAACTGTGTCGACTGACTTGTAAAGGCCTGCCTGGTCTCGAATCTTGGTCAAAATAACATTGTTGATTTTGTGGACGTCTATATTTTTGGGTGCGAGAATCGCTCTTTCACTTAGCCATTTATTATTTTTATAATTTTTTAGAATATTCGGAAATACTTTTTCAATCAATTCATTTTTGGACGTCACTAAATTACAGAAATCAGCAGGTAGTTGTATATGTCCTGAAATTGAGTCTATCGTATCATAAATGTCTTTTTGTTCCGACGTTAACTTGGAAATGTTATTTTGTACATACGACAATAGATCACTCGTACTGTAACTTTGTTCACGATCCAATTCTACACATGTCGAAACAGCAGCGATACGGTTAGGTGAAGGCATTCCCAAATCCTGAAGAGGTTTGTTTGCCATACGTACACACAAATCTTCTATAATAACTAAAGTGTAGTTATAAATTTCTGATGTAAAATCAAAAGTCATATCTGACGTCTCTAACTGTTTTCGATGGAGTATATCTTCGGACATTTTTTACTTATATTTTTCCCATAACTCTGTAGGAGCTGATGGAGAACAAGTTGTTAAAATGATGCCCAACAATGCACGAATTTGACTTGGGGTTGACGTTTCGCACGCGTCATTGATGCAGTTATCCCAGTGTTGGTCATTCTCCAATAAATTCAGAGCTTGGCATGCACTACGGCAAGTGTCATGTATAGTACCGTTTACAGTTCTCAAATACTCAAAGGATGTCGGACCGGGTACATTCACCAAAAGCAGGCGTAGAAAGAAGCATTCATGTTGATTGGGGTGAACGGTGTAGAGTCTTCCTATCGTGGTATCTTTGAAGATGGTAGGTTGGCCGTCGACTGACTTACCCTGTTTTCGACGTTCAAATACTTTATTTTTAGTATACCACGTGTAATACGAAGGCACTTCAGTATACAGCAGTTTTTTTTTGCAAATGAATCATTTTTGCAAAGCGAAAAAAAAGCTGTTAATTTTGTATCCGGGGGATTCAGGGCTCTTTGTTGCACGTTGGTTTCCGAGAAATAAAAACGTTGACCATTCTGTAAATGTAACGCTAAGTGAACAACAGCTAGACTACGTTCATGTATCGGAAATGAAAGAATTCGCCAAACAGCTTCATTACTGCTTATGTATCTTCCAGCCTGATATTGTACGATTTCGTCGAAATCTTTGATTTCGGGCTGCAAGCCAAAAACTGCCATGTCACTGCCTTTGTTGACGTATTTACATATGTATTTGATTGCCTTTATGGAGTTACAGTATTCAACGTTTATGTGTGCATTAAATGTTTTTGATAATAATGGGGAATATGGAACAACCCACTGGTTATCTACTTCGATGGTGGTACCGTTGCCATTGTAGGTTCTTCAGTCATTTTACAATTAGAAATTTCTCTTTCAACGGTCTTCTTACAATTAAAAATTTGTCTTTGAACGTTATTCTTAAATACCTGTGTCGTGGTCGTCATTTATATTCCCTGTGTCCCGGTCGTCATTTGTGTCCCGGTATCCCAGTCTTTAATTTCTCTTTGAGTGTCCCTGTCGTTATTTATATTCCCTCTGTCCCGCATTTTTTCTTTTTCTTCTTTATTTTTCAGCTTCACTATGAAATACATATCGCCGAACATTTGTTTTTTTAATTAAAATCTGGTAGGCATTGATGACCTTATCCAAGTCAAAATCCCAAACCCAATCATCATCGCTATCATTTTCAGTGTTGATATGTTTTGACTCTTGCTGTCCAGGCGGATCTTCATCTAACTGCGCAGTTTTGCGTTCTTTAGCCTCAAACCTGTTTCCTTGCTGTTCTTTTGATTCCTCGGCACGCTTTCTCTTCTGACTTTCTCTATCAGCAGCAAGTTTTTTGGCATAGACTCTTTGAGCATCTTCATCGGCTTTTGCCATTGTAAGTTCATCAGTCATTTTAAACTTAAACATTAATAGATTTCTACGTGAACATATATGTCTTAAATATCTTTAATGACGTCATCGTCATAGCAATAATGACTACAACTAACTTCATGACGTCAGTCGACACAGAAACATGACGTCACCTGACAGACAGACAAACAACTTATTTTTATATATATAAATATATATAGATATAGATAGATAGATTTTTGAAGTTACCAGTTTTTTACTCTTTAAGAAATTTAATCTCTTTTAATACTGTAGTCTTTTCAAAGATATTTGGTTATTCAAGCAAGCCGATTAACAGACAAAGTGTAACAGACATAACAGACAGACAACTTATTTTTATATATATATAGATAGATAGATTTTTGAAGTTACCAGTTTTTTACTCTTTAAGAAATTCAATCTCTTTTCATACTGTAGTCTTTTCAAAGATATTTGATTATTCAAGCAAGCCTTTTTATATATATAGATAGATAGATTTTTCAAGTTACCAGTTTTTTACTCTTTAAGAAATTCAATCTCTTTTCATACTGTATCTTTTCAAAGATATTTGATTATTCAAGCAAGCCGATTAACAGACAAAGTGTAACAGACATAACAGACAGACAACATATTTTTATATATTTAGATAGATAGATAGATTTTTGAAGTTACCAGTTTTTTACTCTTTAAGAAATTTAATCTCTTTTAATACAGGTGTCTTTTCAAAGATATTTGATTATTCAAGCAAGCCGATTAACAGACAAAGTGTAACAGACATAACAGACAGACAACTTATTTTTATATATATAGATAGATAGATTTTTGAATTTACCAGTTTTTGCTCTTTAAGAAATTCAATCTCTTTTCATACTGTTTTCTTTTCAAAGATATTTGATTATTCAAGCAAGCCGATTAACAGACAAAGTGTAACAGACATGACAGACAGACAACTTATTTTTATAATTACAGCAGGCGTAGAAAGAAGCATTCATGTTGATTGGGGTGAACGGTGTAGAGTCTTCCTATCGTGGTATCTTTGAAGATGGTAGGCTGGCCGTCGACTGACTTACCCTGTTTTCGACGTTCAAATACTTTATTTTTAGTATTCCACGTGTAATACGAAGGCACTTCAGTATACAGCAGTTTTTTTGTACAAGAATCATTTTTGGATAGCGAAAAGAAAGCAGTTAACTTTGTATCCGCTGGATTCAGGGCTCTTTGTTGCACGTTGGTGTCCGAGAAATAAACACGTTGACAATTCTGTAAATGTACCACTAAGTGAACAACAGCTGGACTACGTTCATGTATCGGAAATGAAAGAATTCGCCAAACAGCTTCATTACTGCTTATGTATCTTCCAGCCTGATATTGTACGATTTCGTCGATATCTTTGATTTCGGACTGCAAGCCAAAAACTGCCATCGTACTGCCTTTGTTGACGTATTTACATATGTATTTGATTGCCTTTACGGAGTTACAGTATTCAACGTTTATGTGTGCATTAAATGTTTTTGATAATAATGGGGAATATAGAACAACCCACTGGAAATCTACTTCGATGGTGGTACCGTTAAGCTTCTTTATTATTGCTATTTTACCGCCATCTTCAGTAGATCTTCTTCTATATTGTGGGTAACCATCATTGCCAGTAATTGTGTTGGATACTAAAAGTCGAGGATATTGCTTTGTGCACCTTCCTTTGGCAATGCATGGTGAATTTTCGTTCAATGCACCGCAAGGTCCATGTATCATATTTTTTACAACAATATCATATAACCCCTTATCGACATTTTCATCAGGTATTTCAGCAGAAATCACATCATCAATTTCGTTAGACGTAATTTTATTATGTAGCCAGATTAGTATATGTGCGTGTGGCAAACCTCGTTTTTGCAATTCCACTGAGTACATCCAGCATCACACTGACCCAAACACTTCAAGTTTTACTATGTAGTTTATCAGTGATTTCAACTTTTGCCGGAAGACACGGGCCGTAATGTCATGTCTATGAACCGCCGATTGTCCTTGAAGTAAAAGCTGCTGTATCTGGTCCCAAGATTGATTACACGTAAATGTAATAAATAAATCTGGATGACCATAGAGACGAACATACGCAATAGTATCTTGAGCATATTCATGCATATAAGGGGACTGCCAGCATATGACGAAGGTAAAATCGTTAATGTTCCAACGTTTGTGGTATTACCGTCAATTACAACTGCATCTCGCAAATGAATGTATTGTTCAGAGCGGAGCTTGGTCTGATTCAGGCGGATATATAGCAAATGTTCTGATTCAATTTTTGCATACATATCAACGACATATTGGTGAAACAATTGACGGCATTTTAAAATATAATTCTCTTCATCCTGCCCAATCATTAGTCTATAGGAATAATAATGCATTGCACTGCATTTCTTATTCATTTCTTTGTTAGTGGCTGGATTCATCAATTTAATATTAAAGTGATAGCCGTCGGCTCCATCCCAAAAAATTATAGGATATTGTAGGGCATCGTAGCATCGATGAGTTTCAGCAATTCTTACCAACTGAGCGTTTCGCTTATGAAGAATATTATCTCGAGGTAAAAACTGATCACCCACCATAACAATTGCCACTTCGTCGATAGTTGGAGCATTGTATCTACGCACATGTTGTCAGGAGGCGTTTTGTCAGCGGAAATAACAATTTTATGCGTATCAGTAGGCATCAAATCGATGGCTGTTCTGAACAGACGCACTAAAATATTATTTTCGTGGAAAAGATGTTGCAATTGGGAAACGATTGTCCTTTCAACGTTGGGAGAAATTTTGCAACGTGCATTCAATTCAGAATTTCTATCACTGATGAAGTACAATTGTAAAAATTTATGATTCTCGCCTGAGAATGGTAGAAGGGACCCTGCTTTATGATAAATTTGCCCTTTTACTTGGTATAGATCTTAATACTGATTGTTTTTCCCATGGACAATTGTACGTTGCATGTTCGAGGGTCGGTAAACCTGACAATCTATTTATATGCAGCGACAATTGGACAGCGAAGAATGTTGTTTATTCGCAAGTTTTACGCAGTTAATTTGTATTGTATCCATCTATCTATCTATCTATATAAAAACGAATTGTGTGTCTGCATGTTTGTTTGTTTGTAAAAAGAGCGTTTGCATATGACGTCATTATTAGCACATACGGCTTTGTATATGCACAGACAATGGGAAAGCCAAGAATGTTGTATATTCGCAATTTTTACGTAGTTTGAAACACATATATAAATCTATCTATATTCACAGGTGGGACACAGGGACAAAACTACAATGTCGCGTAACTAATATGGCGCGTAACGACTTACGCGCGCGGTGGGGGCCTTGGGGGGCGCGAAGCGCCCCACCAACTTGGTGTTGGGGTGGCGCTTCTATATATATAAATCATATGACGTCTGAATTATTTCATCATATACAAATTCAAAAACGAATGTATTCAAGCCCGAAGTAGCTGAGTTGGTAACGCGTTATGTTCCAGGTTCTAGGTCCGAGAGGTTGCTGGTTCGAACCTTGGCTAGGTAAAAACTACAAAAAAAAACTAAAAAGAAAAAACTAAAAACTAAAAAAAAAACTAAAAAAACTAAAAAAAGGTAAACACTACAAAAAAACTAAAAAGAAAAAAAACTAAAAACTAATAAAAAAACTAAAAAAGCTAAAAAACTAAAAAAAAACTAAAAAAGAAAAAAATAGAAAAAAGGAAAAAAACTGAAAAATAAAGGAGAAAAACATAAAAATAAGTCTAAAAATAAGTTTAAAAATAAGACGACGGCGACAGAGGGAATGTTCGATTAGCAATCACCATCAAGAAAGCTCAAGGGCAATCATTAAAATCATGGGGCATAGATCTTAATACGGATTGTTTTTCCCATGGACAATTATGTTTTACATTTTCAAGAGTCGGTAAACCTGACAATCTATTTATATGCACAGACATTGGGACAGCGAAGAATGTTGTATATTCGCAAGTTTTACGTAGTTAAAAACATATATATATATATATATATATATATATATATATATATATATATATATATATATATATATATATATATATATATATATATATATATATATATATATATATATATATATATATATATATATCTATATAAAAATAAGTTGTCTGTCTGTATGTCTGTGGATCAGGTGACGTCATGTTTCTGTGTCGACTGACGTCATGTTTTCGACTGACGAAATTACGAAATTACATTGGGACACAAATGACGACCAGGAAACCGGCACATAAGGAATATAAATGAAGACCGGGACACTCAAAGAGAAAGCGACCGGGACACAAGGAATGTTCAATTAGCAATCACCATCAACAAAACACCGTCAACAAACCATCACAAATGACGACCGGGACACAGGGAGTACAAATGACGACCAGGACATAAGTAAAAAAAAACTAAAAAAAAGGTAAAAACTGCAAAAAAACTAAAAAGAAAAAAACAAACTAAAAACTAATAACAAAACTAAAAAAGCTAAAAAACTAAAAAAACTAAAAAATAAAAAAAACTAAAAAAAGGAAACAAAAAGAAAAATAAAGGAGAAAAACAAAACTAAAAAAATAAAAATAAAAAAAAAACTAAAAATAAAAAAAAAAACTAAAAAACCAAAAAAATGTAAAAACCAAAAAAAAAACTAAAAAGAAAAAAGGGGAAAAATACAAAAATTTATTTCATCATTTACCATTTCAAAAACGAATGTATATACAGACTGGGACACCGGAATACAAATGACGACCGGGACACAGGGAATATGAATGACGACCGGGACACAGGGACACAACTACAACGGGGACGCCAGGGGCACAGGGGGATATATAAATGACGATGGGGACACAGAGAATGTTCGATTAGCAATCACCATCAACAAAGCTCAAGGGCAATCATTAGAATCATGAGGTATAACTAAAAAAAACTAAAAAAAGGCAGAAAACTAAAATCTAAAAAAAAGACCAATTCAAAAACGAATGTATATACAGACTGGGACACCGGGACACGAATGACGACCGGGACACCGGGACACAAGGGATATCAATGACGCCCGGGACCCTCAAATAGAATTCACAGACTGGGACACCGGGACATAAATGACGACCGGAACACATGGAATATAAATGACGACCGGGACACCGGGGGGCACACGGGGATATATAAATGACGACATATATCTATCTATATTCACAGGTGGGACATAGGGACACAACTACAATGGCGCGTAACTAATATGGCGCGTAACGACTTACGCAAGCGGGGGGGCTTGGGGGGGCGTGAAGCGCCCCCACCAACTAGGTGTTGGGGTGGCGCGAAGCGCCACCCCAACAGCTAGTATATATATATATATATATATATATAAACTGGGAAATGCACAAATATTTCAATATATTTTGACAATAGATTAAAGTAATTCGAAAACCTTAAAACAAATACCCGAAATTTGATGTTTATTATAAATTGTTGAGCTTTAGCATGCCTGGCACGTAAACATTTTTCCAAGTGTCAATGTTAGAATGAACATTGACAAATTGAAAAACTTTGAAAAAGATTAAAAAAGGAAAAAAAATTAAGCATGTTCGTTTTTTGTATGTTTTAGGGTTTGCATATGAAAAACCTAAAAAGAAAAAAAAAACTAAAAAAAAATTAACAAATTAAAAAGGACAAAAACAAAAAAAAAAGCTAAAAAAACTAAAAAAGCTACAAAACTAAAAAATAGAAAATAGAAAAAATAGAAAACTTAAAGCATGCTTGTTTTTTTTTGTATGTTTGAGGGTTTGCATATGACATCTGAAAAATAAAGAAGAACATGAAAACTAAAAAAGAAGAAAAAGGAAAAAAACTAAAAAATAAAAACCTAAAAAGAAAAAACCTAAAAAAACATATATATATATATATATATATATGTAAACTGGGAAATGCACAAATATTTCAATATATTTTGACAATAGATTAAAGTAAATCGAAAACCTTAAAACAAATACCCGAAATTTGATGTTTATTATAAATTGTTGAGCTTTAGCATTCTTGGCACGTAAACATTTTTCCAAGTGTCAATGTTAGAATGAACATTGACAAATTGAAAAACTTTGAAAAAGATTAAAAAAGGAAAAAAAATAAAGCATGTTCGTTTTTTGTATGTTTTAGGGTTTGTATATGAAAAACCTAAAAAGAAAAAAAACTAAAAAAAAAAAAATTAAAAAGGACAAAAACAAAAGAAAAAAAAGCTAAAAAAAACTAAAAAAGCTACAAAACGAAAAAATAGAAATTAGAAAAAATAGAAAAATTAAAGCATGTTTGTTTTTTTTTGTATGTTTGAGGGTTTGCATATGACATCTGAAAATAAAGAAGAAAATGAAAACTAAAAAAGAAGAAAAAGGTAAAAAACTAAAAAAAGAAAAATAAAACAAAAAAGGTAAAAACCTAAAAAGAAAAAAGCTAAAAAAGCTAAAAAAAATTAAAAAAAGAAAAAACTAAAAACAGAAAAACTAAAAAACAAAAAAAACTAAAACTAAAAAAAAGAAAAAACTAAAAAAGAAAAAAAACTAAAAAAAAACTAAAAAAGAAAACAAATCAATAAAAAGAAAAAACTAAAAAAAAGAAAAACTAAAAAAGGGAAAAAACTAAGAAAAGAAAAAACTAAAAAAGAAAAAAACTACAAAAGAAACATATATCTATATATATAAAAATAAGTTGTGTATATGCATGTTTGTTTGTTTGTGGGTCTGCATATGACGTCATTATAAGTATATAAGGCTTTGTAAATGACGTTATTTTAAGATGACACTACAGACCGGGACACAAATGACGACCGGGATACAGGGAATATAAATGACGACCGGGATACTCAAAGAAAAACTACAGACAGGGACACCGGGACACAAATGACAACCGGGACACCGGGACAAAGGGAATATAAATGATGAGAGACTCAAAGAGAAATTACAGACTGGGACACAAATAACGACCGGGACAGAGGTGACACTACAGACCGGGACACAAATGGTGACACTACAGAGGTGACACTACAGACCGGGACACAGGAGACAAAGGGAATATAAATGACGACCGAGAGAATCAAAGAGAAATTACAGACTGGGACACAAATAACGACCGGGACACAGGGAATATAAATGACAACCGGGACACAGGGACACGACTACAACGGGGACGCCGGGGGGCACAGGGGGATATATAAATGACGACGGGGACACAGGGACTGTTCTATTAGCAATCACCATCAACAAAGCTCAAGGGCAATCGTTAGAAAAATGCGGTATAGCTCTGAATACGGATTGTTTTCCACTGGACAATTATATGTTGCATGTTCAACAGTCGGTAAACCTGACAATCTATTTATATGGACCGACAATGGGGCAGCGAAGAATGTTGTATATTTGAAGTTTTACGTAGTTAAAAACATATATATATCCATCTATTTTCACAGGTGGGATACAGGGTCTATAATTTCTCTTTGAGTGTCCCGGTTTTCATTTATATTCCTTGTGTCCCGGTCGTTATTTGTTTCCTGGTCTGTAGTGTCAGCTTATAATGACGTCATATACAAAGCTTTATATGCTTATAATGACGTCATATGCAAACCCACAAACAAACAAACATGCATACATACAGCTTATTTTTATATATATAGATATAGCTTTTTTTTTAGTTTTCTTTTTTTTTAGTTTTGCAGCTTTTTTAGTTTTTTTTTTAGCTTTTTTCTTTTTACTTTTTTACCTTTTTGTTTTTTTCCTTTTTTAAAGTTTTTTTCTTTTTAGATTTTTTTTAGGTTTTTTCTTTTTTTAGCACTTTTCGCACCATATTATGGTATTATATTTTTTCCCACCTGTTAATACATATATATATATATATATATATCTATATATATATATATATATACAATTCTTACCAACTGAGCGTTTCGCTTATGAAGAATAATATCTCGAGGTAAAAACTGATCACCCACCATAACAATTGCCACTTCGTCGATAGTTGGAGCATTATATCTACGCACATGTTGGCCAGGAGGCGTTTTGTCAGCGGAAATAACAATTTTATGCGTGTCAGTAGGTATTAAATCGATGGTTGTTTTGGAAAGACACACTAAATTATTATTTTCGTGGAAAAGATGTTGCAATTGGGAAACGATTGTCCTCTCAACATCGGGAGAAATTTCGCAACGTCCATTCAATTCAGAATTTCTATCACTGATGAAGTAAAGTTGTAGAAATTTATGATTCTCGCCTGAGAATGGTAGAAGGGACCCTGCTCTATGATAAATTTGCCTTTTTACTTTGAAAGTAGGCATAATTGATCTGGATTTTCGATTTGGGCACCAAACGACGTCATTTGGAAACATGAGTTATATTTTCTGATCTGTGATAAAAAACGCTTAGATTCTGACATAGTTCCAGTAAGCAAAGACTTCAGTGGCTCTGGTGGTACAGCCAGTAGAGGAAGTTTAACTTTTCCTGAGGCGCAATACATTCCAATTGTTTCACCGTTGAATTTCAAGGCCTTGCAATAGGGACAAATTTTAGACATAGTCCCGATTTGAACACATCTACCCAAGCTGTACCTGAATGCCAGGCGAAAATTTTCAAATTGCTCTTGTGATTCCTCGGCACGCTTTCTTTTGGTGATTTCTCTTTGAGACGCAAACCTAATTTCACGCTGTTGTTGTGATTCCTCGGCACGGTTTCTTTTCTTACTTTCTCTATCAGCCGCAAGCCTGTCTTTTGCTGTTCTTGTGATTCCTCGGCACGCTTTCTTTTCTTACTTTCTCTATCAGCCGCAAGCCTGTTTTCAAGCTGTTCTTGTGATCCCTCGGCACACTTTCTTTTCTTACTTTCTCTATCAGCCGCAAGTCTTTTGGCATAGACTCTTTGAGCAGCTTCCTCGGCTGTTGCCATTGTAGGTTCTTCAGACATTTTACAATTTAAAATTTCTCTTTCAGCGATCTTCTTACAATTAAAATCTGTCTTTGAACGATTCTCTTAAATACTTATAATGACGTCATATACTAAGCATTGTCATAACAAACATGACGACAACTAACTTCATGACGACATACAGCTCAATCCTTATAATGACGTCAGTCGACAGACAGACAAACAACTTATTTTTATATATATAGAAGAAGATATATATGTAGAAATAAGTTGTCTGTCCGTTGCGCCAGATTATATCTTATCTATATATAAAAATGAAACTAAACTGAAAAGCAAACTGAAACTAAAAATGTAGAAACTGGAAATTGCATAAATATTTCTGTATATTTTGACAATGGATTAAAGTAATTCGAAAACCTTATAATAGATATTTATAATTTGAGGTTTATTATAAATTGTTGAGTGTTAGCATGCTTGGCACGTAAATTTTTTTCTAACAGTCAATGTTAGAATGAACACTGACAAATTGAAAAACATTGAAAAAGATAGAATGTTACCAAAAAGCAAAACCAGGCTTGCGATTCAAAGAAAAAGGGCCAGATTAAGAATGTGCAATTTACGTCAACGAAGGCGTGTCGAGGAACTACCAGAGCAACGCGAAACCAGACTTGCTTCTGAAAGAGAAAGTAAAAAAAGAAGGTGTGCCGAGGAATCACAAGAACAGCTAGAAAACAGGCTTGCGGCTGATAGAGAAAGTAAGAAAAGAAAGCGTGCCGAGGAATCACAAGAGCAACCTGAAAATTATCGCCTGGCATTCAGGTACAGCCCAGTCGATGATTATAGTAGATGTGTTCAAATCGGGACTATGTCTAAAATTTGTCCCTATTGCAAGGCCTTGAAATTCAATGGTGAAACAATGGGAATGTGTTGCGCCTCAGGAAAAGTTAAACTTCCTCTATTGGCTGCACCACCAGAGCCATTGAAAACTTTGCTTACTGGAACTACGTCAGAATCTAAGCGTTTTTATCATATATCAGAAAATATAACTCATGTTTCCAAATGACGTCGTTTGGTGCCCAAATCGAAAATCCAGATCAATTTATGCCTACTTTCAAAGTAAAAGGGCAAATTTATCATAAAGCAGGGTCCCTTCTACCATTCTCAGGCGAGAATCATAAATTTTTACAATTGTACTTCATCAGTGATAGAAATTCTGAATTGAATGCACGTTGCGAAATTTCTCCCAACGTTGAAAGGACAATCGTTTCCCAATTGCAACATCTTTTCCACGAAAATAATATTTTAGTGTGTCTGTTCAGAACAGCCATCGATTTGATACGTACTGATACGCATAAAATTGTTATTTCCGCTGACTAATGCCTCCTGACAACATGTGCGTAGATACAATGCTCCAACTATCGACGAAGTGGCAATCGTTATGGTGGGTGATCAGTTTTTACCTCGAGATAATATTCTTCATAAGCGAAACGCTCAGTTGGTAAGAATTGCTGAAACTCATCGATGCTACGATGCCCTACAATATCCTATCATTTTTTGGGATGGAGCCACCGACGGCTATCACTTTAATATTAAATTGATGAATCCAGCCACTAACAAAGAAATGAATAAGAAATGCAGTGCAATGCATTATTATTCCTATAGACTAATGATTGGGCAGGATGAAGAGAATTATATTTTAAAATGCCGTCAATTGTTTCACCAATATGTCGTTGATATGTATGCAAAAATTGAATCAGAACATTTGCTATATATCCGCCTGAATCAGACCAAGCTCCGCTCTGGACAATACATTCATTTGCGAGATGCAGTTGTAAATGACGGTAATACCACAAACGTTGGAACATTAACGATTTTTCCTTCGTCATATGCTGGCAGTCCCCGTCATATGCATGAATATGCTCAAGATACTATTGCGCATTTTCGTCTCTATGGTCATCCAGATTTATTTATTACATTTACGTGTAATCAATCTTGGGACCAGATACAGCAGCTTTTACTTCAAGGACAATCGGCGGTTCATAGACATGACATTACGACCCGTGTCTTCCGGCAAAAGTTGAAATCACTGATAAACTACATAGTAAAACTTGAAGTGTTTGGGTCAGTGTGATGCTGGATGTACTCAGTGGAATTGCAAAAACGAGGTTTGCCACAAGCACATATACTAATCTGGCTACATAATAAAATTACGTCTAACAATTGATGATGTGATTTCTGCTGAAATACCTGATGAAAATGTCGATAAGGGGTTATATGATATTGTTGTAAAAAATATGATACATGGACCTTGCGGTGCATTGAACAAAAATTCACCATGCATTGCCAAAGGAAGGTGCACAAAGCAATATCCTCGACTTTTAGTATCCAACATAATTACTGGCAATGATGGTTACCCACCATATAGAAGAAGATCTACTGAAGATGGCGGTAAAATAGCAATAATAAAGAAGCTTAACGGTACCACCATCGAAGTAGATTTCCAGTGGGTTGTTCTATATTCCCCATTAATATCAAAAACATTTAATGCACACATAAACGTTGAATGCTGTAACTCCGTAAAGGCAATCAAATACATATGTAAATACGTCAACAAAGGGAGTGACTTGGCAGTTTTTGGCTTGCAGTCCGAAATCAAAGATATCGACGAAATCGTACAATATCAGGCTGGAAGATTCATAAGTAGTAATGAAGCTGTTTGGCGAATTCTTTCATTTCCAATAAATGAACGTAGTCCAGCTGTTGTTCACTTAGTGGTAAATTTACAGAATTGTCAACGTGTTTATTTCTCAGACACCAACGTGCAACAAAGAGCCCTGAATCCAGCGGATACAAAGTTAACTGCTTTTTTTTCGCTATCCAAAAATGATTCTTGTACAAAAAAACTGCTGTATACTGAAGTGCCTTCGTATTACACGTGGAATACTAAAAATAAAGTATTTGAACGTCGAAAACAGGGTAAGTCAGTCGACGGCCAGCCTACCATCTTCAAAGATACCACGATAGGAAGACTCTACACCGTTCACCCCAATCAACATGAATGCTTCTTTCTACGCCTGCTTTTGGTGAATGTACCCGGTCCGACGTCCTTTGAGTATTTGAGAACTGTAAACGGTACTATACATGACACTTACCGTAGTGCATGCCAAGCTCTGAATTTATTGGAGAATGACCAACACTGGGATAACTGCATCAATGACGCGTGCAAAACGTCAACTCCAAGTCAAATTCGTGCATTGTTTGGCATCATACTAACAACTTGCTCTCCATAAGCTCCTACAGAGTTATGGGAAAAATATAAATCAAAAATGTCCGAAAAAATACTCCATCGAAAACGGTTAGAGACGTCAGATATGACTTTTGATTTTACATCAGAATTTTATAGCTACACTTAAGTTATTATAGAAGATTTGTGCGTATGTATGGCAAACAAACCTCTTCAGGATTTGGGAATGCCTTCACCTAATCGTACCGCTGCTGTTTAGACATGTGTAGAATTGGATCGTGAACAAAGTTACAGTACGAGTGATCTATTGTCGTATCTACAAAATAACATTTCCAAGTTAACGTCAGAACAAAAAGACATTTATGATACGATAATGCAATGTGTCGATAACATCGTTGGTGAAATTTTATTTTTGGATGCGCCAGGAGGTACTGGTAAAACGTTTGTGATAAAACTGATTCTGGCATCAATTCGATCAAAAAATGATATAGCGTTGGCAATTGCGTCGTCCGGAACAGCCGTAACGTTGCTGCCTGGTGGAAGAACTGGTCATTCCGCTTTGAAATTGCCTCTGAATTTGCATTCTACAGAAACTCCCACGTGCAATATTTCCAAATCATCTCGGAAGGGTAAAGTATTGCTGCAATGCAAACTTATTATTTTGGACGAGTGCACAATGGCACACAAAAAATCGCTCGAGGCTCTGGATCAATGTTTGAAAGATGTGCGAGGGATTTTGAAACCCTTTGGCAGCACATTAATATTGCTTGCGGGAGATTTCAGGCAAACATTACCTATAATACCTAGATCAACCCCTGCAGACGAAATGAATGCTTGCCTGAAAAATTCTAATTTATGAGCACACGTAAAAACATTAAAATTAACTACAAATATGCGTGTCCGATTGCAAAACGATGACTCTGGTCAAACATTTTCAGATCAATTACTGGCAATTGGAAACGGAAAGCTCCCAGTAGACTCAATTTTAGGACGTATACAACTACCTGCTGAATTCTCTAATTTAGTGACGTCCAAAAATGAATTGATTGAAAAAGTATTTCCGAATATTCTAAACAATTATAAAAATAATAAATGGCTAAGTGAAAGAGCGATTCTTGCACCCAAAAATATAGACGTCCACGAAGTCAACAATATTGTTTTGACCAAGATTCGAGACCAGGCAGCCCTTTACAAGTCAGTCGACACAGTTTTGGAACCAAATGAGGCGGTTAATTATCCATCTGAATTTTTAAATTTCGTGGATCTTTCAGGGTTTCCACCACACGTGCTACAACTAAAAATAGGCGTACCAATAATACTGTTAAGAAATATCAACCCACCAGAGCTTTGCAATGGCACGCGACTTGCCGTAAAAAAAAACAATGGAAAACGTAATAGAGGCCACAATCTTGACAGGGCCTTTTGAGGGTGAGGCTGTTCTTATTCCTCGCATTCCCATGATTCCAACGGATCTGCCTTTTCAATTTAGAAGATTGCAATTCCCAAATTGATTAGCATTTGCAATCACCATCAACAAAGCTCAAGGACAATCATTAGAAAAATGTGGTATAGATCTTAATACTGATTGTTTTTCCCATGGACAATTGTACGTTGCATGTTCAAGGGTCGGTAAACCTGACAATCTATTTATATGCAGCGACAATTGGACAGCGAAGAATGTTGTATATTCGCAAGTTTTACGCAGTTAATTTGTATTGTATCTATCTATCTATCTATCTATATAAAAACGAGTTGTGTGTATACATGTTTGTTTGTTTGTAAAAAGAGCGTTTGAATATGACGTCGTTATTAGTACATAAGGCTTTGTATATGCAGAGACAATGGGAAAGCCAAGAATGTTGTATATTCGCAAGTTTTACGTAGTTCAAAACACATATAATAATCTATCTATATTCATAGGTGGTACACAGGGACACAACTACAATGGCGCGTAACTAATATGGCACGTAACGACTTAAGCGCGAGGGGGAGCTTGGGGGGAGGCACGAAGTGCCCTCACCAACTAGGTGTTGGGGTGGCGCGAAGCGCCACCCCAACAGCTAGTTATATATATAAAAATAAGTTGTCTGTCTGTTATATCTGTTACACTTTGTCTGTTAATCGGCTTGCTTGAATAATCAAATATCTTTGAAAAGACAACTCTATTAAAAGAGATTAAATTTCTTAAAGAGTAAAAAACTGGTAACTTCAAAAATCTATCTATCTATATATATATAAATTAGTAGTCTGTCTGTTATGTCTGTTACACTTTGCCTGTTAATCGGCTTTCTTGAATAATCAAATATCTTTGAAAAGACAACTCTATTAAAAGAGATTAAATTTCTTAAAGAGTAAAAAACTGGTAACTTCAAAAATCTATCTATCTATATATATAAAAATAAGTTGTCTGTTTGTTATGTCTGTTACACTTTGTCTGTTAATCGGCTTGCTTGAATAATCAAATATCTTTGAAAAGACAACAGTATTAAAAGAGATTAAAT